>NC_142930.1:142825476-142875476 GCF_046866305.1 Octopus bimaculoides
TTTGCAAATGGAAGCACAGATAGTATGTCAATAGCCAGCTAGAGGAGGTGTCCTCTTGGGGCTACAAGCTACAGTAGCATCCACCCTTTGCGGTTAGCCACATTTCAATGGCAAATGTATATCACGTTGTCGTGCAATTATTGTTTATACCATGTTCAGAGATCTATTATTACTTATATATATATATATATATATATATATATATATATATATATATATATATATATGGAGAGAGAGCGAGAGAGAGAGAGAGAGAGAGAGAGAGAGAGAGAGAGAGAGAGAGAGAGAGAGAGGGAGAGAGAGAGAGAGAATCATATGCAGATAGTGTGTGAATATGAAAGAGAAACAGAGAGACATAGAGAGTGATTTTACAGCGAAGTGTAATATAATCAGGTATATATCATGCATATGTTTTACTTTTAGCCTTTTGGGGTGATTTCACATGTATTTAACTATTGCGAAGACACGTAACGTTCTTATTCCATGTACATAAAGTTTTAAACATGTATAAATATTTGAAATATTCTCGTTAATAAATATTTTACAATAAAATCATATAATTTATATACTTATAAAAGTAAAATGAATGAAGAAGAATGTATATCAGAAAATACTTACCAAATATTCATGAGTATTTACACAATCATAAAATATATTTAACCATATTGTGATATATTTAACTTTATATATAAAACGCAGTGAAGGAGATTTTTATATGTATAATGCAAATGTTCATTATTAAGTTTCAATAGACTAACTGTAAAATTCCGCTTGAGAAACAATTTTAATAAGTGAATATGGATACATTGTTTGCAGAGCTATTTTAATAAATGCTGTATAACGTTGCTTCAAATTATCGTCTTTGTGCTACGGTGTTGATCGTTGTACAATAATAAACATTTGGCAAGCAATGGAAAGTGTGAAGATATATGTCGTAACCCGATCTGTCCCTTTTATTTTTTTTTTTCACCTAGCACAAAACAGACACGGAAAATATAATTCCAGTTATTTTCAGTGAGATATGATATACGGGAGCCTAATGTTCAAGAATGACAAATAGATAATTGTGAGCGTGATACACGCGCGAACACACACACACTTGCACGCATACACACACACGCATAAGCACCCATAGTCACACAAACACGCATATGCACTCAGATAACTAGATGATGTATCATTTGGTAGATCAGCTGAGTAGCATAATCCTGATTTAAGGTGTTAATTACTGTGGTACTCGTAATTGAATTCATGTGCAGAATCAGCGTGGCGCAGTGTGGGGCAAGCCATTACATTTGAAAATAAAAGTTCAACATAACCAATTAATTTCGAAACAGTTTACATTACCCAAGTTCACAAAACAAAGGTCATCTAGTGATGAGAATAAATTTTAATTACGAACTGTGCCACAGAATTGTATGAAAATCGGGAAACCATGCTTGCGAAGCGAACTTCTAAATTAATTAGCCATAATGTTTCGACATATTCACACAGTGACACACGCGTTCGTGCAAACTTATACACACGCGCACACACATGCATATATGTATATAAAATGAAGAAGGGTAACTCATACATAGGTAGTATAAGACGTGCTAATGACGATATGTAGGAATATTCATATGTTTTCTCAATGTAGGGTAACTGCAATAATTACGAAAAATGTTCAGCAGTATAAAAAATAACTTTATGAATACAATTTCAAGGAGAAAGAAGGATTATCTTGAACTCATTTACAAGTAACCTTTTAAGTGATCAGAAACCTCAATGGTTCTCAAAAAATAAATTAATATCAATAATATTATCAGAATAAAAAATAAAAAATAATCATGGTTAAAATCAAAATCTGAACAACACCTTTACATCAACTTGTGGCACAAATAACTAAAGGTCGTAACAAATGAAATAAAAATCAAAATTGAAATGCAGTCATATTTGGAAACATACAAGTTTAATATTTATACAGTATTAACAAAGTATTATTAAAAAGTGAGGACATTAAAACAAATGGAAATAATAAATTTCAAGTTTTGGCACAAGGCCAGCAAGTGTTCGGGATGGAGGTAAATCGATTATATCGACACCAATGCTACACTGATACTCATTTAATCGACCCCGATGGATGAAAGGCAAATTCGACCTCGGTGGAATTTGAATTCAGAACGTAAAGACGAACAAGATGCGGCTTGACTCGATTAATCCCCTGTGATTTATGGGGGTTAGAATGCTTTGGAAGAACTACATCCTCTTTAGAGGGTTTTTATATATACCGTAGTTTTCACCACCAGATTATTTATATAATAACGCATAGAATACGTCCAGTATACCAGCCACGGTTTTCCACCCATAGGCCATTCAAATATCTATTGCATATTGTCCTAGCGGTTTCCAGAAAGCAAGGGCTCGTTTTTGATGATTTTATTCAATTTGTAACTGAAGCGTGGTGCTCTCTCTATTGGTTGTGCGCGAGTTTGTCTCCCTGTGTTCTTGTAATTTTTTTTTTAGTTACATTGTCACAAACGGCCTTCATCCTATATTTTGCATGCTTTTCCTCCCTATTGTCTCAATATCTCGGGCTGATTCTGCTAGTCTAGTTATAGGTGAAAATATTCGTCGGCATTTATAACTGAATACAAGGTGATATTTTCCAATTTTTCCAGTGCTGCAGCCAGTGGTGTTCTGAGAAAAGCAGTCTCTATGATTTGTATATTTGTTGCTGTCTTCTTTGTTTTCTGTTTCCCATTTACCCACCTCACCGCAGAAAGCTCTTACCGGTACGCTTGTAATAGATGCACATGGTGCTCTGCACTTTTACACAGATGATTTTATTGTCCATCATCCTAGTCCTCCTCACTTCTTTTCCGTATTATCTTCGTCCATGCCATTGTATAGTAATATAATTTCATCTTCAGTGTGATTGTAATTTTATATCAATAATATCCGTATTTACGATCATCATTATCACATTATCATATTTGTAATGTGTTCATTTTATGTTCATATACGTTTCATTAAAATATTCGTTTAAATGTTTGGCACAGGGCCATTAATTTCGATGACATGCAGGCAAGCCGATTATATAGAACCCAGCGCTAAACTCATATCCGTTTTATCGACCCCTGAGATGATGAAAAGCAAAGTCAACTTCGCGGAATTTTATCACATAACCTAAGGACAGCCGAAATTACACTAAACATTTTTCACGATGCAGTAACGATTCAGGCAGTTCTCCACCTTAACATTTGATCTATATATTGAAAGAAAGTGCTGGACGTTTTTTCTTATTAACATAATTTTGCCTTACGTCTAAATTATTGCCGATTCTGTTCTTACGTTATTATCTCTTTTATTTTAAAAATCACGATAGACTTTCTTGGCATTCCTATTTGTCTCCTGTTTGTTAGGTATTTCTTACTTGTCACTCATGCTAAAGACGAACATTGACAAACTGATGCTAACTGTGATCCCTTACTGGAAAGTAAACTCTGCGTATCACAGGAATGGTTTTCATGAAGTACAGAATTATGCAAATATAAAAGGGGTCACAAAATTATAATATATGTATGCAGTTTATAAAGTTGGCAGGATCGAACTCTATAAAGATTTACGTTAATTTTTTTTTTTTTTTTGTGCAGGCTTGGACTTTTATGTAGAATTAGAGATACAATGAAAAGTGACAATGTATAAAGTATATTAGATAATAGAAAAGGTAAAAAAAAAACGTCGCTTAAAATGTTCTCAATAGACTGTTGAAAATATCATATTATATTTGACCTAACACAGCCAAGGCAATAAATTGACTCAGTCATTCATAAACATTTATATAATTGCTTTTTCCTGTCATTATATTGCCTCTCTTAAATATTTCAAGATAATTGTTTTGTAGAAGTTTTACTGAAATTCTGTCTAATGAAACTGTATAATTCTTTAATGTCCATTATGATATCCGGAAGAATTGATTTATGTTTCTATATAACTGCTCATTGTAATACTCCTTCAGCGTTTATATGTATGGTGTTGAGAAAAAAATATATTTCAGTGACTTCGGAGAAATTCCCGACGAAGAATTCCATACGGAGAAATTAGTGTTGATATATTACTTGCACGTTGATTTAAAATGCTTGCTTACTTTTCATACGAAATGGTTTCTAATATAGGTACTTGTTCACAATATCAGAAATAGTTTATTTGATTAAAACTAGTAAACATAGGGTAATTAATTTATCGAGAATAGAAAGTACGCGAAATAGGGTAATTAATTTATCGAGAATAGAAAGTACGCGAAATAAATCGAGATTTGAATCAAATCATAAATCCAAGACAAAACAAAAAAAAAAAAAAGAAAGAAATCAATAGGTTAATCTGGCAGATACATATCAATCGCTTGTTGGATATTTATTTTTATCTTCCTTATTAAATAGAAACAACAGTAAATATTGGTTTCGAATTTTTGTCAAGGTCAGAAAGTCTGAGTGTGTAAGACGATTACATCGCCACCAGTACTTAACCGGTACTCATTTTCTTGACTCCACAAGGATGAAAGACAAAGTCTACCTTAGTGGAATTTAAACTTAAGAATGTGAGAACAGACGAAATGCCGCTAAGCGTTTTGATAAAGATTCTTCCAGCTCGCCTCCTTAGAAACAGTAGTAAATATCAAATGTGTTTGACACAGGCAGATGACTTGAAATTAGTTAGGAGACAAATAATAGGCAATCAAAAAGTACAGCGTGACAGGAAATCCAAAAGCGTCGTAAAAAAAATATAGAAATCCATTTCGTCCGACAGACTGATGAATTAACAATTATACAGCTGTAAACTTTATTGTGAGCAATTTTTCAAATAGAGGCTAAAAATTAATATTTCTAATGAGATTCTAAATTCATATAGATATTCATAGAGATATTGCGCCCTCCCACGCACTCATACACATTTATGTGAACATGCTTGTGTTTGCGTGTGTCTTTAGAAGTACGTCCGACTTTGTATATGATAGTATATGTGTGTGTATGTGCATGTGAGTATACGAGTATTAATAATACGTATGTGACAATTCCTCGGTTTTTTACTCCTATTCACATGAATCAGAGTTCGAATCTAATGTGGGATAGCATAACCCAATTCAAAAAACAAAAACAAATAGCTATTTTCGTCAATTAGTTCTTTAGCGCACCATGCAACGAGAGAGAGTATGTGTGTGTGTGTGTGTGTGTGTGTATGTGTGTGTGTGTGTGTGTGTGTTTGTGTGTGTGTGTGTGTCTAAATGCTTGTGAGCTCTGTCTGTCTCACACACACTCTCTTACTATATATAGAGAGAGACAGACAGACAATAATTATGAGCCCTGAAATGCCAAAAATGTGAAATAAATTTCATTGCTCGTGGATTTTGTCGTGATTGTATACAAACTGGTTAACATTGGTGTTTCACATAATAACTTCAGGCTTAGCCGGTTTAACGTTTGTGTCTCTTCTAACGTGTTTTAGAAATATAAACCTCATACTATAAGACACAAGCTTTTATGCTTATAATTATCACCCGAATTTCTTTGATTTTTTTTCTTTCTCTTTCGGATGTGTTTGCAATGCATGAGGTAAGTTATATTCCATTAAAATTAATTCCTCACTCAGAGTCGACGATTTTCGAATTTTAAAGAAAAACAATATATTTGACTCTGTTTCTCCTCTCCCTTCATACATACTTACAGAGACTGAAAAATAAACACACACAAACACACACACACACACACACACACACACACACACACACACACACACACAAACACACACACACACACACACACACACACACGCATGGTTATACATGAATGCATGCGTGTTTCTATGTATAGAAGAAAACAGATTGACGGAGAAATAGATTAACTGATTCATATATATATATCTATATAATACATGTATACTTATATATGCATTCAAACATACATGCATCATACATATGTGTATGCACGTGTGTGTGTGTATGCAGTTGTGTAATGAGCGTTTAGCAAAGAGAAATTGAGATTTTCAATCGCTTAAAGACATTAGCTGTTTTCTTAACAAATATGCAATAATATTCGCTCAGTATACTGCATTATTATTATTTACGCACATAAATACACTTTGTAGAGGAGCGCAAATTTCCATATATTTTTTTCCATGTGTTATATTTTGCATTCTCCGCCCCGAGGATGATAAATGCAATATGCCATAATCAATAAACTTTATAATATGTGAACATTTTCAAAGAGCAAATGTTGCTATGACAGAGATGAACGTACATTTTTATAAATATTTTTTTGCAACAAAGGAAAATTTCCAATTATTCATATAACTTTTCTCCATGTGAAGTCTGTAATTCAGTGATAACCGAAGCTCCACACATTTCGACAACATGATGAATTGCATCGATTCGCAAATGTTTCGACTGCCTCAATCTCATGCTCGTTCGTTCATGAGTTTGAAACACTTTATTGTTTATAATATACATAAGGGTGTGTGTGTATTCATGTATGTATGTGTGTATGTGCGTCTATATGTATGTATATATATATATATATATATATATATATATATATATATATATATATATATATATATATATATATATATATATATATGTATATATATATATATATATATATATATATATATATATATATATACATGCATACGTACGCGCACATACATATGTATATGGGTGTAGGCACATATACACACATACGTACAAACACAAGTACGTACACGTATGTATATATTCTTTCTGACAAATGTTATAAACATATTCTTTCAGAAACACCGAAACAATCTGGCTTCATGTGCAGCATAATCACTGTCAGGCAGTAAATCGTTAAACATTTATTGATGAGAAAATTATTCCTTGTTATGAAATTATTCAATTTATAAAATTAAAACATTTTCCC
Organism: Octopus bimaculoides; assembly: GCF_046866305.1. Lineage (NCBI taxonomy): Eukaryota > Metazoa > Mollusca > Cephalopoda > Octopoda > Octopodidae > Octopus > Octopus bimaculoides. Next base: position 142,832,394 of record NC_142930.1, read on the forward strand.
AGCCGAAGAAAATCCTATTTCATGAATATAGATGAATAGTTAGGAAAATTTCAAGTTTTAGCATAATTATATTTTTCAACTAATTTTCATTTAAAATTTACCATGTATTATAATTTTAAAACTTATTCGTTTGATTTTTATTGAGCACTTTGCAATTCGTTTCGCACAAAAATATTTCCTTATACGTTCATTAGTCTTTTGATATCTCATTTAGACAAGTTAAACTAAAATTATTCTATAATATAAATTTCAGTGTACATCGCACTCTCATAACATAGGCTGCAGAAAAAATTTCTCATTTTACTGCTAATAATTTCTGCCGTTTAGTGTATCTACACCACAGTTTAAATAAATAGTATTTTTATATTACCTGATTATGACTGCTTGAAACGTGTTCTACCTTTGAAATTTACAATCTATATTTTGCTGCATTTGCAATATGCAACTGGATTTTATTTTAAAGATTGTACCCAATGACCGAATAGAGATTAGAGAACAAGCTAAACAGACCTGAATTGATGTCGCCTCTTAGCCAGATTATATTAAGGTTAAAGCTACATATCAATAATCATTAATATCTTTGTTAAATTCTTAATATAAATGAAAGAGCATAATGCCATTAAAAGAAGAGCACATGTAGAATGTTCAAACATAACAACTTACGTAAATATGACATTGCAATAGAAACGCAGGAATCAGCTAATGTCAGTCTCAGAATGTAGATCTTAATCATATGATGCTTCCGATATATTCCTCTCCTTCATATCTGATAGTGTAAAACTTGTATTATCAGTGATATATTTCAGTAAAAAGAGATGCATGTTTTATTACGGACACCAAACTACACACCTAACCATGTCTATGTAAGTGAAGTAAACGCATTTTACTAAGCTTTAAATATTAAACAAAGCGGAAGTGACAGGTCATAAATTTTGCAGATACTCTCAGATTGATTTTATTCCAGACTGAGCAGTGCTAAATCAATGTCTACATTAAAAAGAGTGTAAAAAATTATGAACCCGATTAGAAAGATTTCTACAGCATGAAATTTGCTAAAGATAACCTAAGTTCAAGTAAGCTGTTAAACAGATACTGATGTCAAAATTTAAATCCCTTTGCTTTAACCTATGCATTTGTTTTATATTTAGGTGTACTTTGAAACTGATTCTAAAGCCAGAAAACACTACGTTGCAATTCAAGCTTCTGAGAGTGAATATTCTACACTGTCTACGTAAAGCAAATTATCTCGTCCTTTTAAAGCGCACGAAAACTGCGTACTATGCACATCAATAATGAAATATATTCTGTGTTTCGAGATAGTGTTTCATGTACACTTAAATTACAAACAATTTCGATCAATTTTGCGATAATATCATCTAATAAAACGAGTTCTATTGCGTTTTAGCACTTTGGCACAATTCCCAGACATACGTCTAGGCATTATCTGAAATATGTATCGCCAGTGAACCTCATCTTTATATAGTTTAATTCAATATTGATCATGTTTTAATTAATTGCGTTCGAATCAATAGATTCCAGCAATATATTAAATTATTTAAGTTATGGCAATGATTATAAAGTGCTTTCTATTTGAAGCTATAAATTTTATCCGTGAATTGTTGTGACAACAATATTACAGTATGTCTTGATTTAGCTCAATAAGTAAAATTACGGGCCTATTTACAACATCTATCAACACGGCTGTAAAGAGCATGTTAACACGTTTTATAAGCTCAAAGATTGTCATAGCGACGCATGCGAATATATCTAAACATAGCCGCTATAAATGTGAAAAAGAATATGTCGGAATGAGCTATCTATTCACGCATAGCCTGTAAGGAATATAACTACTATAGAAAACATACGACAACAGTTATTTAATACATCAATACCTCATTGTCTCATTGAAGTATATACATATGCAAGCCAATAGTTATGCATGTATTCTTACATACACATAGACTTGTACATACCTATATATATATATATATATATATATATATATATATATATAAATAAATAAATATATATATATAAATAAATAAAAAAAATAAAAATATATATATATATATATATATATATATATATATATATATATATATATATATATATATATATATATATATATATATATATATATATATATATATACATATATACGTTCTATTTTCTTTTTCTTTCGTTTCCTCTCTTTTCTTTCTCTAATTCTTTTTATCTCGTCTTGACCCTTCTCTCTCTGTCCTTCTGTTTTCCTCACTCTTCTTCCTTTACTCTCCCATTGCTCACACGTGACCAACGGCCATCTTTCCCTTTCTAACTCGAGTTTCTTTCTTTTCTTCCGAGCAGCTCAAGGGATCAGACGCATCTTTCTCTGTCTCTTGTCAATGCTTGCTTCTCAGTGTTCGCCACCTGACCTCGTCTTGGTTTAACAGCCCTTATCGTTTTCACTGCCCTGTTTTTTGTTATCAGTTGTGACTCTGCAAATCCCGAATTTTAGTTATTTTCCTTTGCAGGAGCAACAGCTTTGTCGAAGGCACATCTTGTCATAAATGGTCGAAATGGGGAATAAATAAAACATCCAGCAACTGATGAAGGGTGTTTTCTTTTGCTTCTTTTTTCTTCATTTGTTGCTTTTATTGTTCACAAAAATGTTCGTATTCAATGTCTTCCCATTTCATGTTTTTTACGTTCTATGAGGTCCTGTACATATATATACATCTATTCTTATATATATATATATATATATATATATATATATATATATATATATATATATATATACATGTGTGTAAGCACGTACGTAGATATGCATATATATACATATATATGCATGCATACATATATATATATATATATATATATATATATATATATATATATATATATATATATATATATATATACATATATATATATGGGAAAACGTTTGAAATATTTGAAGAAAATAGGGAATATATACAGATAATTATCAATGCATTGCCATAGTTTAGTCAAATTAATAAGTTCATCCATATTGCGTACTCTGCGTTTTGGCTGATTACTGTTGTTCAATAGTTGCATTTTACAGTCCATTATGAATTTGTAAACGTTAAAGCCTCCTCAGGGAATATTTGACTATTATTTTTCGCATCCAAACAGATGGAAATATCCATTGTTGCGACAAGTGGAATTTCAGATGTCTAGTACATATAGACATGTTGATTTCTCGTATCGTTAATCGATATTAGTGCAAAATTAGCGAATGGTTTGATATATCCTTAAGAAAGAGCAACTTTTTTTCTCTGCAGATACGCATATGTGTGTGTGTGTGTGTGTGTGTGCGTGTGTGTGTGTGTGCGTGTGTGTGTGTGTGCGTGTGTGAGTGCGCGCGCCCAGTGTTTGTGTGTGTGTGTGTGTAATTTGTGTGTGTGTATGTAGGTGTGCGTGAATGCATATAAAATGTGTTTCAGAGAGAGAGGGGGAGGAGGAGTGAGGAGGCATAGTTGAACAGGAATATGTCACTCGCTTAGTATTTCGCTGTTAGTTAACGCCTCCTTATAGCTGATGTGTTTTTACGACAAACTTGATTCATTGATTCGGGTGAAGTTCGAGACACACAACTCCACTGAATTAGATGTCTTCAGGGAAAAACAGCCCGGATTTTCGAATCTAAGCAACTAGACTCGTTATTATTAATAATATTTGGTAAAATGGTTATGTGATAACGCGCACTGATTTCTGGCGAGTCGATAGCAAATTATCAATAATAAATTAGTTTCGGCTGCATTTAGAATATTGCCATTTTAGTTGTGTTGGTGTGGATCACATGCGAGACGAATGTATTTTAAAATAATCTTGTTACCTTATCAGGTGTATGCCGTTACTTCTGCTATCTCCAGTAATTCTCCACCGAAAGTTTTATCAAACTATTTGAGTACGATGTTTAGAAGAAAATGATATGCGTTATGCACAGCATTTAGTCAATTTCATTGAAGACGTATATTTAATTTATTTTGATATAATATAAATATTGTGTTTACTAATCATACATATATATTTAGAAATAAATGCATGAGCTCCAAATTTAAATTCTATTTCTTTTTGTCCCCTGCACAAAAATGCGTACATACATAGATATGTATACATACATTTATATACATACACACATATATATATATATATATATATATATATATATATATATATATATATATATATATATATATATATATATATATATATATATACATACATACATATATATACATGCATATATATATATATATGTGTATGCATGTATGTATGTATGCATGTATGTATGCATGCATGTATATCCATGTTAGTTTCTTTTTATGCTATAATAATAAGAATTTGACAATGATTTGAAGGAATGCTCAATATATTTATTACACATTTGTTGTTCGTTAATAAGAATGATATTGGCGGTGACTCCAAAAGTTTCGACCAGCTAATACATATATATATATATATATATATATATATATATATATATATATATATATATATATACGTGTGTGTGTTTGTTTCTATTTATGCATGTATGTATGTACATTTATATCTACATGTCTGTCTCTATGTGTGCATGTATATGAATATGTCCGTCCGCGCGCGCTTGTGTGTGCATGTGTGTTTGTGTGTGTAAAGTGTTGGATTCGCTTGTAAATGCTGGAAAAGTTAGCATAACTTTAAAATAGGTAACACTTCTGGTAAAAAGAAAGAAAACGTTTTATTGTATAAAATTTCATTTGGTGACGGAATGAATCAATAATGATAGAGGCTAGAGTAAACGTCTGATGTGCTTAATTAAGAATTAATTAAAGTTCTGATCCGCAAAAACTATCTTATTGATACCACAATGAAAAAAAGTGTGTGTGTGTGGGGGGGGGGGATTGGCATCCTGTACTAATACACTTGCATCGTTAACTGCATTTATTCTTTCAGCACATTATTCTGTGACGTAGAATTATTGATTGTTAGGTGTCTGTACGTTTTTTTTGGCATTTTTCTTTTACTTGTACCTTTAGATCGAGTTATTCGAAAGTACTAAAAAAATGGACGAAAGAACAATATCTGATTTCGTCAATCGCATCGTGGCTGCTAAATTAGAGGACTGAAATGTTTTATGCGAACATATATTTTGGAAGCCATGTCCTCCTTAGATTTGTGCAACAAAACATGTTTTATTTGGAGTCAGCGAGAAATCATTCTTAGTCTCTTATTGAATTTAAAAGAATCCTTTTACACACTTACAGTACAGGTTTTTAAAAAATGGCAAGGTTATTTAGAACATATCGTATTTTCTGGCGGAGTACACTTCTCAAATTGTCAAAGTATAGGATACAAATATTTGAACCGTATTCAAATTATAATGTTTGCGTTCCTGAAGATAAGAAATATATATATGTATATATATATACGTTCTGCACCACTCTCTCGTTCCTTCTTAGTTTTAGCTCTCACACAAATAGCTTACCATACGTGCTATATTCACCATTACAAGTTAAATCTTTATAAAACAAACATATAATCTTATGCAAAGTCACGCATATATGCTTATGTTTGTGTATGTTTGTGATTGCTGATTACGCATCTATAAGAGTGTATGTATATGTCTACCTAACGAACTGTCTATCAGTCTATCTATCTATATGCCTATCTTACTATCTAGCTCTGTTATAATTATAAAATTTATACTTGGACACATACATATTTAGGTGAAGTAATTTATGTCTATGAATTCGTTACATTAAATTCGGCGACGTTTTATTTTCTGTTCTATTGTGTGACACTTTGGGATGTGATTTTAGCATTACTCCTCTGGTACTGAGGTCATACACTGTATAGAAATTGGCTGTTCATTAATTAGGGTGATTGAATTATTACATAACTTAAAATTAATTAATGGCGTCGATTTGTTCGACTAAACCTTCAAAGAGTGCCGTTTAAGGCAACAACCCATCGATTAAAATCCACAGAATGTGGAGACAAAGTAAATATATATGGACGATGTATATGTATGCAGGAGTGCCCTAGTATGACCGCAGCTGCATGGTTGAAACGAATAAAAAACATAGATATATGCTTATATTATGGAAGGCGTAAGACAATTTACAGATATATAGAATATTGTGATTTTATTTTATTTGTTTGATCTCTATGAATGGTGTACCCATACCCATATGGCTTGTGAAATACTCCTAGTGTTCGAGTTCGTTTGGTTCCAGATGTTTAAAATTCTGCTTCAAGTGTTCAAGTGAATATGGGAAATGATGTAACCAGATTAAATACAATAGACAAAATATTCTGAGGAAGAGGAATAAATTGTTACATGCTAGAAGCTTTCTGTTGCATTGTGTATGCGAAGAAATATGGCATGCTTATCAATCATTGTTGTGTTGGATGTCAGATACAAAAATACGTCATCATGAGGCCTGGGTGTGAAGAATTATGTTGGATTAAAAGGTAGCATTGTCCTCGTAAGAGTACTGAAATTGATGTATAGCTTGAGATGTGTAAGGGACAAAAACGAAAACATTTTTTATGATAGCTAGCCTTATATCAACTAACGTGGCACACACATAATTCATGCAAACGCTCATTCTAAGTGTGAATATCCGGTAATAGTTTCAGTTCTTGCATAACCTATACAGCATCACCCAACGTTACATACTGCTTATATGCTAATTAAGAGAGAAATAAAGAGCCATTAAAAGAGAAAACCAAACACAGAAAAAGAAATGACGAAGGTATGCAGGAATGTATGCATTTCAGTGGAGTTCATGAAAGGCACATTATATTTAGGTTGTAATATTAAACCAAACAACCGCTAATACATAGGCGCAAGAATACGAATGTATTCTGAGACATGCAACATGAGAAAATGTGTTTCAAATTTCATTCAGAATGTTTTATATGTCCGACTTGTAGCTCTAATAAAATACACATGTTCATTAGAGTGTAGACCAGTGCATAATTCGAAGCACCATGTTCTGATAAAGAAGTTTTTTAAGCATTTAGGATTGTCTTCGGAATTGTAAATCTATGGCCTAAAATTGTTAATTCTCAACGACCTCGAATAAAGTTCATAATATCAGCTAAATTACTGTATGGTTGATAAAAATGTTTTCACTTCTATTGTTGTTAGCTTCACAATCCGCTCTGCGCAGTTAAATCAATAATGAAATTATTCTTAATTTTAATAGAGTTACCGAAAATATTACGTAAAGATCAACGGGATATTGTTTAATATCAATGTTTTTTTAAGACATGCGGAAGGAATGGTTGAAAGTATGCTTAGCCAAGAGACCTGGCTTCCAGGTTTCCTACGAATGAGAGTACACTACAAACCACTCACAAGGAACAGGTACCGATGTGATGCTGGTTTATAATATCCAAGAAGATGACTCTTATGATGTACTTCAAATATGTTTTGCCTGCTACTGTTCTCTCAGATGCTTTTGGTTTAACTGAGCCTGTCGTAGAGCAAACATTTAGAAACGGTCGGACAGTAACATTGAACCCGAGTACATGTTTTTGAAAAGCAAATTACTTAGCCACACATGATATTCTTGTGTATGAAAACTAAGAGGCTGAGGCTAATTATCACCTCCTTCTTCAATGTCTCTTTGAAATAAGCTTAATTATTCAACGCACAACGCAAACTAGATCACTATTCATTCGTTCACGTAATGTCAGTTACTTATATAATAGAAACACAGGTCATTTGCGAATATTCATTAGCCTACTTTCATTCATACACTTCTGTGAAAGTTATAGTATCTGATACAACGATAGTGGTGATGACTGTCGATGCTGCTTCTGCTGTTACTACTACTACTACTACTACTACTACTACTACTACTACTACTACTACTACTACTACTACTAATATCGTTACTGCTGTTTCTCTTTCCTCTAGTGCTGCTGCTATCGCGATTTCTGTGGCTCATGCTGCTAGTATTGCTATTTCTCAGGACCCCACAAAAACATAAAGAACATCAACAGTAATAATAATAAAAACAACAACAATGATAATAATAATAATAATAATAATAATAATAATAATAATAATAATAATAATAATAATAATAATAATAATAATAATAATACTAATAATAATAATAATAATGTTTTGGAGAGAAATATGGTCGACGGAGGAACAATCTCAGAAAAGATGTATGAAAACAACGAACACAGCATCTGAACAACTCTGCCCCCCCCCCCTATAACTCAAGAGGTCACCCAGGCATTCCAAAAGCTAAGCAGTTAGAAGGCACCCGGGCACGACAAAATCACCAACTTCCACTTAAATACGTAACAGGAACATATAAGAAACTGGCTGAGGAATTTAATGAAATACTAGCAGAGCCAGAGACAATGCCTGAATGGCTCACTGAGAAGAAAACTATTCTAATTCCCAAAACCACTGAAACGGCGACCCACAATATTACAGACTGATATCCTATCTACCTACAATTTACAAAGTTTTTACAGCAACAATATTGCAGAAAATAAGCAAGCATCTGGAAGAAAACAACCTCTTTCCAGGAGAGCAGAAGGGATATTGCAAGGGCTCATATGGAGATAGCTGCAGAAAGAAGATGAGTCGAAGTATGGCCTGAATGGATTACTGAAAGAATTTTGATAGTATCCCTCACACATAGATCCCAGAAACACTAGCCATGAACAAGTTAGCACCAATAATCATAAAATATGTAAAACATTCCATGAATAAATGGCAGACAGTGCTACAGCCCCAGAAAAAAGTGCGTCTCATGAAAACCAAAGCCATCCCCAATAGAAGAGTCATTAGAAGTAACATTAACAACAATAATATACGTCAACAACCGTATTACAAAAAATTGAGTCAGCCATATTTGTCCTGAGAAATATTAGTAAGCGAACTGTCGAAATAGCATAACCAGCAGCGGAAATCAAGTCAGCATATGATCAATATGCAATAATGTTTTAATAGGATATGGTTTATGAACACTACCAACAGTAAAGAAATCACACAATAATCCAACGCTGCGCTTTTGACTTTGTTTTTATTTTCTAAATTATCTCCGCCAAGCACATTCTACCTGCGGCAACTTACTTTCAGTTGCACAATCCCTGAAGCTCAATGTCTGTACACCCTTGCATATGTATTGCTTTTAAACGCCGGTAAATATAATAAAGAAACCTATACGAGTCATTTTATAAAGTCACTATCAGCACCTGACAGGGCACACGGCTTTCGCGATTACTTGCGAATAGCATAATACACATATAGCGTGTTCAAGAGAGGAACTGCTCTCTGATGTAATAGAATTCACACAGCATACAAGAAACACATGTATTACTTAAAACAAACAATATTCATACCTCACAGTGGAGCTCTAAGTACTTATATACGACAAATACTTGAAACACTTCTAAGAAAAACAAAGAATAACAGAGTGAGCCACACACGAAAACATTCAAACATTTCAAAACACAGAGCCACACATAGCCCAAGAATATGGTACTAAATCATTTCCGGCGGTAGATAGACTGCTTTAAAATGTGTGAAAATGATATTAATTGTGATATTTTTTTTTAAACGAAACATACAATCCGAAAGAATATATAGAAGCGCTACATAACGTTAGAGGATATACAAGGAAACACACAAATACGCTCTCAGGCACACAGAAACACACACACACACACACACACACACACACACACTCGCGGGGACACATAGGGGCACACACACATGATTTCGTCTACTTACTCTCTGCCACTCACTGGTAGATCAACCCAAGGGTTCTGAGAAATGAAATAACATTATATATGGTGGGATATTTGAGAAATGTTGTGGCAATTATTACTCTTCTCTGCTCCATTCCGTTGCTCTCTCTGTTTTGCCTTTTTTTTAACTTTTGCCTGTTTTTTGTATTCTTTTTTCCTATTTTTCTTAACAGAAGGACCTGAAGAGATATTTACAAAATAAAATAACGACAGGACTTTCTGTTTAGCTCCGCTTGAGCACCGTTCGAGTTCCGCTTGAGTACCGTTCGAGCTACGCTTGCACACCATTTGAGCTCCGCTTGCACACCATTTGAGCTCTGTTTGCACACCATTTGAGCTCCGCTTGAGGAGAGTTAGAGCACCGCTTATATAATTCGTTTCATTTACTACTCCGCCTGTGGTAAGCGGAGCTCACATGGCGTTTTCAGCTTCGCAGGTCATCAAGAACTTGTTGCATATAGGTAAAACCTGGTTGCATTTTGTAGGTTACCATTCTTGTGTCACAGTCTAATCTTTGTTTACCACAAACTTTTTATAAGTATAAGATCAAGGGATATAAGTTATATGATACTTATCATAATACCTTTTTCTGATGGCAGCCTGTGAGCAAGTGTGCGACTCATCTACTCTTCCTGTTTCGTCGTATATGCTATGGTTTTAAAATCTAGACAACCGATTACATATGTTCTACCAGTTTTCGTGTAGGATAAAGCACTCATTCTACGTTGAACGTGTACACAAAAATAATTTCGAATCTTTCCACGCATAACCAAAAATCTGGCTAGCAACATTTAGAAAAGCTCTGAACGCCAAGAAAGATATTACTGAAAATCGTACGTTGTTGTTTATTGTTAACATGGTTGTTCAGTGTTCTACTGTTATATTGATGACGACCACAATGATGATGATGATGATGATGATGATGATGATGATGATGATGATGATGATGATGATGATGATGATGATGATGATGGTCATGACAACGACGACGACAACGATAATGATGGCAATGACGATAACTATGATTATGTGAGAGTTGCAAAAAAGAAGAAAAGGATGGTACTAGATAGAAAATTAATGGAGAAACAGAGAAATAATAAAAACTGATTCATGAGTAGGCATGAGGCAGAAGAAAAGAAAAAGAAATGACGAGTGGTAGAATTAAATGGAAGTGGTAGTAGTAGTAGTAGTAGTAGTAGTAGTAGTAGTAATAGTAGTAGTAGTAGTAGTAGTAGTAGTAGTAGTAGTAGTAGTAGTAGTGGTGGTGGTAGTAGAAGAAGAAGAAGAAGAAAAAGAAGAAGAAGAAGAAGAAGAAGAAGAAACAGAAGAAGAAGAAGAAGAAGAAGAAGAAGAAGAAGAAGAAGAAGAAGAAGAAGAAGAAGAAGAAGAAGAAGAAGAAGAAGAAGAAGAAGAAGAAGAAGAGATTTTGAAGGTGATGATGATGTTCGTAATGAAGGAAATGGAGAAGAAAAATATATGAAATCGATAAAGACATTTAAAATGCAATTATAATATATAATAAATTTTATATTTGGCAAAACACCATAAACTTCGATATATTTCAAAAGTATTTAACCAGAAATGATTCCATCGACTGCAGGAGGATAAAAGTGAAAACTGACTTCAGAGAATAAAAAAAAAAACAAAAAAAATGTGAAACAAAATTTAAAGGGATGTGCCTAAAAACTGACAGAGGTTTTGTTTCGATCTCTATAAACCTTTCGTATTTGGTTGTGTTTTCAAAGAAAACATAGTTATTTGCTACCACGTAGTTCTGATAATTGAATCGATGGCATTTCATATACCAATAGAAAATATGTTTATTAAAATAACAAAGAAGTGTGATAATATGAATATTCTGAGGAAAATAATTTTCTTTTTTTCATAATACAAATAAAATATGGTAAACGCTAATACGTAAGTACTTAATGATTTAACAACGTCATCGAGAAATATTCATTAATATATTTAGCGAATCAGATACGAATTTAAAATTCGTATGCATCGAAGTACTTTGAACTTAATTGAAAACAAACCTAGGACACGAGACGCAAACGCAATGGTAATTTGTAATAGTAATAACGCGATGCAATATAGATATAATTAAATGACCACATGGAACTATCAACATTCGCTAGATGCTAAGTTATAGCTAAGTGAAAGACACGTACGTGAATGTGATGCAAGCAAGTTCAAGTTTCAAATAATTCTTTTATTATTATACAGTTTTGATAATTTCGTATAACATATTAGGTTTAGTGTGGAACGATGGACTTCCTAAATACATATTCAACACCTCCAGGTTTTCATAATCTCAGTTTAGAATCTGAAATGTAACCGCCATTTCTGCTACTTCTCATACATTACTCAAATTTCTGCAATGTTTTCTAACTAGGAGTTCCTGCTTTCAGGTTTCTAGCTCAGGAGTAAATAAATAGAAAAAGTACATAACAAACAATGCCGAGGGCATATCTATTGAAATTCATTAAACAATGTTTATGAAGGTCTGTAAACGTTGAATATAGATTTAGGAAATTTATAGATCCAAAATGGCTACAAGAAACTGAAACTAAGATGAGAAAAAGATGTGGTAAAACAGAACATAGTGATGGCTTTAATGAAACATGTTTAGAAGAAACATACGCAAACATGTACCTACATATAACGACAAAGATATATATATATATCTGTATTTAGATTTATTTACCTGTGAGTATACCATTTTCCAAACGAGTGGTCATTCTGGAACAGTAAATTAGATATGAGTCAGCAGGTATGGAAACAAATGAAAAAGAGTGAAATAAATAGCAATATATGCACTATGTGCAAAGAATAATAATTTTCTGTTTAGAGCATTCGCAATAAATTGTTATATTCACATGCTGTATAATGTCATAATTTTCTCTAGATATAGCACAAGATCTCATTAACGGTAAGAAAACAATTATGAGAAGTAAAATGGTGATAGAAAACCCCAATGTGGAGAACAAAAATGTAAATTCTACATTACGACGGGGTTGTTTAGACGTGATGTTTGTAAATGCAAACATCAGAGAACGTATTTACTTCTAAAGAATAAATTCGAGCAGTGAATTAATTATAGGAATTGACAATAGTCGTTAAGAAAACTGCAGTAACAAATACATTCTTTCTACAAAGGCAAGAGAAAATATAGGAAATACATCTCTTAGCTTTCTTCTTTTCGAAGGAACGTGTAGTACACATTTACCACATCTAAAACGCGCATGCATGCGTGCATATAGATGTGCAGGGTACCATGTGTAGTTTGACAACTGGAGAGAAATATAAATGTACTAGCTTAGAATATTTGCATTAATTATTCCAGCCCCTTGCATTGTGCGTTCAAATTCCTTACATTACTAGTAAATTTATTAGGATGCACTTTAAGGAAGTTCCGAGATATAGACGAATGTTTCAAAACAACCACCTGCGAAGCTCCAACTTAGAAGTAAATGTTATTTCTTGTAGCGTCTTGGTGACAGGAATTTCGTACGTATCTACAGTAGGCAGAGGATATGGGTGTCTGCATGTTTGTATGTAAATACATACACAGATACATACATACATATATATATATATATATATATATATATATATATATATATATATATATATATATATATATATATATATATTATATACATGTACATACACACATATTCACATATTCACATATGCATATATATATATATGTATAAATATATGATATACATATATATACACACACACACACACACACACACACATATATATATATATATATATATATATATATATATATATGCATATATGTATATATACACATACATGTACAACTATGAAAAATATATTATAAAACTGTCTCAATATTTCAATGCCAAGTAACATTTAAAAGTACTGAGAATAAATCGAATGTTAATCCTATAGACGAGAATATTGTTTCCGGGAAATAAGCCAAAAATGAAATATATGTTTTGTGATTTGTAGTTGATCCGATCAATGGAAGAGTGTGCACGTGAAACTAAAAAGGATGAAGGTTAGCTCTCTAGAGACAAGCGAATCCTTCGCGCTCTTCTCAAGGAGATTCAGCGCGACGCTGAGTGCGATATGACTGTTCCTTTGAATTACAGGTAGAGTTCATATATTTTACTACTTAGTGCAATATGTGTTTTGCTCAAACACTCATTGCGATGCTGGGAATAGTATACACTAAGCCACGCGTGTCTGCTATGTTTTATAAAATATACATGCTTTTGGGTGTATCAACCGTCAATTACGTAAGCTTGGAGTCGAATTTACGTGCTGAATACAGTCGTTCCTTTATAAGCAATATTCGCAAAATTACAATACAACATGCGACGCAATGTTTTATATACTTCGGTATGCAAATAAGACCACTTAGATTATTATATGCGAATAGAATATAAACAGTAGGAAATGAGTGTAAGAAATCCGAGGGAGATGTGTTGTGGCGGAGCGATGGAGGCCCACAAAGACACGTCCCTCCAAGTGGGTTGAATTACAATAATAGTAAAAATAACAGCATTGGAAATAAGGGGAAAAAAACAACATACAAATAATACTTATAGTAAAATATATAGTAATAGAAGAAATAAAATAGCAATTATAATAATGATGATATTGATTAATAAGACAAATATTAATATAAATATATGCAATAACATGACAATGTTGGCTTAATATGTTTAGACATATGGCCAGCAAGTTCGGGGAGTGGTTTATTCGACGCATATAAATCGACAAAGGTATTCAGCTGGTACTTATTTTATCGATCCCGACAAGATGAAAGGCAAGGTCGACCACAGTGGAATTGAAATTCAGAATGTAAAGATGAGGAAATGCTGCCAAAGCATTTTGTTCGTATTGTTAACAATTCTGCCAGCTTCGCGCCTTTTTTCGATGTATATAATCATTTCTATTGTTGGCAGAAGGACTATTAAATACAAAGAATGGAAGTAAAATAGTATTGGAACCACGCTCGACAGGTGTAAGAGTTTTTTGGCGGTCAGCTTCGAAGGAAAACTGAAACATTGAAATTAGAAGGACGATCAGAAAACTGAATTTAGAGAATGACACCAATGAAGTAATGATTAATGTTGTAACAGACATAGTAATAACATAACTGACCACAGGCCATCTTGTTATTGTGAGTTTCACAACGAGGGCGGTTCCAGATGACCATTCTGAATCTACAATGCGTGCGCGCACACAAACGAAGTATAATCAATGGAGATAATATAAACAGAAACAGAAAGACACTACCCTTCGAAAGCTTCTGGGAAATCTGGAATACGCATAAATATTCACTTTTTCACAACTCTTTAAGTTAGAGCCAGCATATGTAATGGTAATAGAAATGTTCTTCTATATGTATAAAGTTTGGTGGAGGGGAGGACGATTACACTGACCCCCCAAGTACTTAACAGCTACTTATTTTACCAAGACCGAAACGATGAAAAGTAAAGCCGACATTGACAACATCTGAATTAAGAGCGTCAATAAAATGCGGCTGAACATTATGTCCGGCATCCTAAGGAATCTGGCTCTTGGCCGCCTTTTATAGTATTGATTCAAATTTTGGGACAAAGCCAGTAATTTCGGGGAAGCGAATAAGTCGATTACTTGGATATCCGTGCTCACCTGGTACATAACTTATCCACTGCGAAATGAAAAAAGCTAAAGTCGACATCGGTGGAGTTTCAACTTCGAGCATGAGAACTGACAAAATGTTGTTGAGCTCTATGTCGGGCGTGCTAACTATTCTGCTAGCTCGACGCCTTGTATAATATCGTTTTTAAAATTTTAGCAGAGTGCGAGGAAATTTGGTTGGATGGGATAACTCCATTACATCAACCCCAGTGCTCAACTGGTACGTATTTTATCTACATCGAAAGGATGACAGGCAAAATCGAATTCGGCGGAATTTGAATTCTCAAGTTAAAGTCTAAGGGAACACCGCTAAGAATTTCCTTTGGACTGCTAATGCCTTTGCCATTTCATCGCCTTGTCGATTTGTATAATATTCATAATAATATTAAAACCCCAATAGCAATTGTAATGAAGTAGAAATGATGAAAATGCTAATAATAATAATAATAATAATAATAATAATATATATGGATGACCTAAAATTATATGCAAAAAACGACAAAGAGCTAGAAACACTACTACAGACAGTACACGGCTTTACCAAGGAAATAGAAATGAAATTCGGATTAGAAAAATGTGCCAAAGCAACCCTGAAAAGAGGAAAATTAGTTAAAAGTAGCAATATAACACTAGATAAAGCCAATGAAATAAGAGAACTAGACGAAAGCCAACCATATAAGTATTTAGGAGTCAATGAACTAGATAGGATACAACATACACAAATGAAAGAAAAAATAAAGAAAGAGTATTATAGACGAGTTAGATCAATACTAAAAACAGAGCTCAATGCTAAAAACAAGATAATGGGTATCAACACTTTAGCTGTCCCAGTTATAAGCTACAGCTACAACATCCTTAACTGGACACTAAACGAACTATGTAAAATAGACAGGAAAACAAGAAAAATAATGACAGGATATAGGATGCACCACCCAAAATCTGACATAGAAAGGCTATATATACAACGCACAGAAGGTGGCAGGGGTCTTATACAGCTAGAAAACTATTATAAAATAACCACCATAGGACTGCAAAAATACCTACTCCAGAAGCAAGGGAAACTAATACAAATAGCCACAAAACACGAGCAAAACAAAAAACTGTTTTCAGTATTTAAGGAAGCTGACAAATACAAACAAGAAATCAATCTACCTAACAAATACGAAGAAGAAGAAGAAGAAACAACAACAGCTATAAAACAAATGAAATCCAAACTAAAACTAGAACAGCAACGGACCATGATAAAACGATGGCAAGAAAAGCCCCTACATGGTAAATACTGGGCTAAACTAAATGCGAAAGAAATAGACAGAGAAAAATCCCAGCAATGGCTGAGAAGCTCAGGACTCAAAGCAGAGACTGAAGGATTTTTAATTGCTGCACAAGACCAAAGCCTCCCCACCAGAAATTACCAAAAACACATAATGAAAAGAAATATAACAAGTAACTGTAGAATATGTGGAGATCGACAAGAAACAATAAATCATATTATCTCTGGCTGCCCAGTCCTGGCTAAGAAGGAATATATTCACAGACACGACAGAGCTGGGACCTATATACACTGGAAGCTATGCCAACATTATGGAATAGCAACAGAAAAAAGATGGTATAAACACACGCCAGAAAAGGTCACAGAAAACGAGAAAGCAACCATACTCTGGGATATGCCAATACACACAGATAGAGAAATTAAGGCAAATAGACCAGATATAGTTGTCAAAGATCATGAAGGAAAAAAATGCCTTCTAATTGATGTTTCAATACCAGCAGATGACAACGTTTCTCTAAAAGAAATGGAAAAACTTTCAAAATACAAAGACCTGGAAATAGAGATAACTCGAATGTGGAATCTAAAAACAGAAACAATTCCTATCATAGTAGGTGCCTTAGATATAATAAAAAAATATTCAGACAAATACATAACAAAAATAGCAGGACTTACAAATATATATAACATACAGAAAATTGCACTACTGGGTACTGCACACATTCTACGCAAAACACTTTCAATACAGTAAACATAAGAGCACCACAGCAAACCACAGCACATACCCAAGGCGCACAGAGCTGCGCTCGGTAGTGAAGTGAAAGCACGTTATAAAAATAAAACTACTGAACAATAATAATAATAATAATAATAATAATAATAATAATAGTTTACATCGAAAAATAATAGAGGAATGAGAACTCAGGTTCGAAATTTCCACAATTTCCATAATAATAATAATAATAATAATAATAATGATAATGATAATGATAATGATAACATTAATAATAATAATAATAATAATAATAATAATAATAATAATAATAATAATAATAATAATAATAATAATAATGATAATAATAATAATAATAATAATAATAAGAAGAAGAAGAAGAAGAAGAAGAAGAAGAAGAAGAAGAAGAAGAAGAAGAAGAAGAAGAAGAAATATGATTGTGTTCGAAACATATAAACAGACAATATATATGTATATACATATATGCAAATAACATCATATTCGGATAATCGAATTTCTCCTCCTTTTCCTTTTTTCTTACTCTATATATGTGGTGTTTCGAAGTCAATTATGGTTTCGTGAAAAAAATATACATCAGCATATTTCCCTAAATAATTTATCACTACTCTAACATTTCAAATTCATATACCTTACACGCGTCTCATTGCCATGAACCTAATCCGCGTGAGAATCACGTTCTTTGAAAACGTTACGAAACCGCGCATGATGAATCGTTTTCTGATCTAGACTGAATAGACTTTAATCCCACCATATAGATTGCAAGTAATATTATTTATTTATGCAACCAAGCATCTTTGTCATATGCATCTAGGTAAACAGGAAAATATATTGCGTAGACGCATATTTTAACTCACGAGGTCCTATGCGTGTCTATACACTTATATCCTTATATATGCATATATATATATATATATATATATATATATATATATATATATATATATATATATACACATGTATATATATATATATGTATATATATATATATATATATATATATATATATATATATATATATATATATATATATATATATATATATACATGTATATTCACGTATATGAATATACATATATATATTCAGAAAGAGAGAGAGAGAGAGAGAGAGAGAGAGAGAGAGAGAGAGAGAGAGAGAGAGAGAGAGAGAAAGCGAAAGAAAGAGAGACAAACTTACAGATACCGCGTAACATTGTCATATATATATGAATGTGTAGTTCTTTGTACATGCGTTTGATCCTTACAATAATGTTTTCATCACTTTCTGCTAACATCTATGTTCGATAAACGTTTTCAGAGTATCAATTTCAAATTCAATATTGCCATTTGCACTTTATATATTGTTATGTAGTGATGCTTTTATCAATGGTGAAATCATTGCCGGGTCCTTCCTATTTTTAACTACTGTATGATATCGAATATCATTTCACATTACTCACTCCAACGTTAAAATGTGTATCAGCTGACCGATATCGCTTTGGGTAAAGATGTACGTCACTGTGATGGCTTGTGTATTTTCTCTTGTCTAGTGACATTTCGAAAACTGCTAGTCAATGCGTGGTGCACTCTATTAGTTTTAATCGGATGTATATGACGAACGTCATTATAGGTATGTATGTATGCATGTATGTGTTCATGCATGTAGGTATGTTTGTATACATACGCATATATTATATGTGTGTGTGTGTGTGTGTGTGTGTGTGTGGGTGTGTGTGTGTGTGTGTGTGCGCGTGTGTTAGAGTATATATTTATATATATATACACACACATATAACGTACTGTAGTATATCTGGTGACATACCACTATTTTTTAATATATCAAATACATGTTTTTATTTACTGCTAATAGTTTCACGTGTTGCGAAATACATCAAACATATTCATCAGGCACAAACCACATATCCTAACGAACAAAAAAAGAAATAATTGTCACTGGCTCGTGAATTGGTTTGGATCCCGTATTCCTTACAATCATGAGACTTAGGAACTTATGTAGTTACGATGCATTTAACTTCATTTCGATGCTCACTCCACCCAGTCAAGCAGTCACGTTTTCTTTTTTAAGTTCAACCTTTAAAAATTAAGGACTAATAAATCTTGTTTCCAATTTACTACTGACTTCCCATGCGGTTTACAGAATAATTCTTTAATAAGACTATGATGCATACCACAGCAAGTTAATAATTTTATTGTGTGTAATGTGAAACGGTGTTCTGGGGACGGTCAGCAGGCTACCAAAGTGACGTAACCACACAGCGAAGATCATAGTCGGATAGAAAGAAAGAAAGAAACTATGCATATTTTCGTCAATGCGGTGCCATCTCTTTGTTTCATGCTACACTCTTTCTTAAAAGGGGTTTTCTCCACTCCACAGTTCTACACGTCCTGTCGTCTTCTGTTACTACTTAGTAGTTTCTCCAAATTGGCCAATATTAAATTCTTCCTTCCCAGCATGTGATACTTATAATGACACGGCTTTCACACTGCTCAATGCCTGTTTCTATATTTTCCCATGTTTCTGTTCCATTTCTCAGAATTCTATGCCTGATGTAATTATGATAGCTGGATGGAACTGGTTCTCCATCTGTATCTTTTATCATTCACTTATATAATCACTTTAAAACTCTTCTACCGATTGAACACGATTTCCACTGACCTGCTCACTTTTATCCGCCACACGTTGCCCGCATCTCCCACTTCCAACGAAGATCTTTGCCTATCTCTTTGCAGCCTCTACCTTAACCCTTGAACACCTCCTTTGTACCTGAACTCCAATATATACTTCTTCTTGCGTTTCTTATATATCCACTTTTTGTGGCTTCTGTCTATTCAGCCTAGCAACCACTCTTTATAACCTACTACAAAATCCCCTTTTCATTACCTTTTGCTCTACCTAATTTTCAAATTGAATATCTGTTTATAAACATTATTGAGTAACATACGTTTGCCCTTCATAATCTCAAGAGAATACCGTAACTTTAATACGCGGATCTATCACAACATGTAATAGTAGATGCATACTTGTCTTTAATGCACACAACAGAATAATTTTGATAATTCCCCACTATTGCACCTGACTACATAGTATGCAATATCATCCAAAGGAGTCTTCGATCGTTCAAAAGAACTGTACATTTACATACTCATTACAACATGTAAATTCTGTGCACTAATTTTTGTATAAACACAATAGTAATGCCTATTATAGCTCGTCTGCATTTTATTTCGATACCCACTCAGTATGTATTAGCCAGACTTCATAAATCACCAATTCATTCCTTTGATATACAGTGATATTACATGAAGTTGCACTACTCCTCATTTTTCTGACGAATTAATCTATAAAGAAAAATACCACGTAAGCTTAACCTTGCGTAATCTTTCGAACATGTGAAAATTTATTAATCAATTTCTTCGGATATGCTATATATGTGCATGTATTTGTTGTATGTGTGTTCCCGTGCGTTCTCTTGCTTGTTTCTAGATGTGTGGTTATCAGGTCATTGCGTTCGTATGTATACACACACACAGAGAAACACGCACACATACATGTATGTATATATATATATATATATATATATATATATATATATATATATATATATATATATATACACGAGAGCGGGGAAAAAGAGCGTTAAAGCGAGCTATATAGAGATGAAGGTATGTTAGTTAGATCAGTGGTTATGCAGTTGTAGCAAATACATATTGAAAATTATGAAAGAGAAAATCCTATATTCATGTACGTGCGTTTTGAGATATATCTAATATATAAATTACTTTAGAACCAATAAACTTCTGATGGCATTTAATATAAATGAAGTAGGTGATGAGGATCATGATGTGTAGGATGATGACATGGAGCTTGAAAACGATAATAAAAATTAATGTATTTTCCAGAGTCAGTGATCCTAAATGTAAATACCCCATTCGGTCATGAATGGCCATGGGATTGCATCTAGAAAGTTACCCTCCGAGGCACAAGTTCGGGCAGAGTGTTTAATGGAGTCAGCAGCCACCCAAGCATACCAGCCTCTCTCTTCAAACCAACAATATTACCCAAGGGAAGGGCAAAGTCCGATACAATTTGGCACCAGAGACGTCACTTGTCATTTCTACAGCTGAGTGAACCGGAGCAACGTGAAATAAAGTATCTTGCTGAAGTACACAACACGCAATGTGGTCCGAGAATCGAACTACCTACCTCATGATTGTGATCCTAGCACTTTAACAACTGAGTTATGCAACTTTGCGCATCGTTGGTGTTCCTAAGGATAAAACATAAGATTAAATATCGTTATGTGTTACAGTAGATGACCATTCCTGATGACATTGTAGTCTAAGTGTTCGAAGAACCTTTTGGTTGCAATTCATAATTATCTCATTTTGCTTGTTTAGAAGTTGTCTATCGAAGAATAACATTTGAGTTGCTTTCTCTTCACACAATTGACTCAGCTTACGTTCTTTCAAGTAGGCAGTTGCAAAAGCAGTGGATATTCCGCTAGAACCTGGATGTTATCGATCACATCAGTTATTCAAGATTCTTTTATGATGCTTAATCTGGAATGGAATTAAGTGTGCCCTTTAGGCGAAATTTCGTTTCCAAATTTTCGGGAATCCGTAACTTCTTTTTTATCCACGTGCTCTTCCTTCAGAGGAGTAAATGTATGATCATTGAACATATACTACGATACTCAAGTTTGTATATTTATTCATAACCTCGAGCAATTGTTTGAATGTGTGTGTGTGTGTGTGTGTGTGTATTTGTGTGTATGTGTGTCTATACATATATATATATATATATATATATATATATATATATATATATATATATATATATATATATATATATATATATATATATATATATATATATATATATATACATATATATACGTGTGTATGTGTACATGGATACGGATATGTGTGTTTGTGTAAATGAATACGCATATATGTGTATTTATTGATTTTCATTATTCAGAAGCATTACCTAAATCTCGAAGAGCAAAATCCTTTGTAAGCAAATAGAATTTAATTGTGTATACGGCGATCCCTCTTAAGTAAAATGTTTTTCTAACTGAAAATATATGCCTCCATTACACACCTCCTTTAGGTTTATTTGTTATAATGCCACTTTTTTTTTTTCAAAAACAAAATATTTTTTTCTGTAATAATTCAAAAATCCACTTAGCGATATTTCATCCATTACCATCTTGGTCAGTAATGGTAACAACTCAAAAGGCATCCATAAATCATTCATATTCATAACTTCCTTCAACACCGACACAAATTTTAATCTGGTGGAATAACAGTGGAAAGGAAAGTTTGCCAACATTAATGTAACATAAATTAATAAATAAATAAAAATCCTCACACATAATAACCAAGAAACTGGAAATGTATGAATCAATATATTAAAATCGGGATGTAACATTTCAAAAATGGAATGCCAACTCAGTATTATTTTTTCATATCCATTAGAGATGCGTAAACAGAATGTCCGTAATGTTTTATAGATTAATCATTCACTTTGTTTATGTTTTGTTTTATTTTTTGCCGTTAGTGTAAAGTAAATCATTAGAAAACTTTTAATGCACTGAGGATTTATATGATAGCATTAATAACTACGGAAGTCGTTAATAAAGTATTATAAATGTCCCAGTTTGTTATAAGGACAGACATTTTGGGAGAAGTGACAGACTATTAAATAGACACCAATACTTAATTGGTATTTATTGTATCGTTTCGACTGGTAATATTATCTGAGCTCGACAACCCAATTTTTTTCATCTGTCATAAACTGAACACCTCTAGTATTAGATATATTAATAGTCGAGCATATAATCGGCTTAGTATTTTGTAGGTACTTACCTTTCGCATGTTAGAAAGAGGGGAAAGGTGTTCTTGGCTGTACTGGAATTTAAATTATCGCAAATAACAACCTAATGACATTTTGTTGTAAACTGCATATATATTTCGAAAGGATCCTTTTGAACAGAGTGAAAGCTACTTTGTTGCGGATAAACAACGAGTAATATGAGGCTGATGCATACGACAAACTAGCAGTAATTATCTATTAATTACATCTCAAAAGGGGTAACTGTCACCTATCATGGATAAGAAAATGTGTCAACGCCCCCAGGCGAAGAAGTAGGATCTTCCAAGGCATATAAATAGAGGTAGTCTGGCCATGGTAGAGTGTTTAGTAGCAGTTGAGTAGCAGTTGTGTAGCGGTTGAGTAGAGATCATCCGAAGGTGCTAGATAACAGTAGCTTGAGACATAACTGAAAACTACATTGGTCTCGCACTTCACTTATCACTAAAATAAAAGGTTAACGATGATCAAATGTTCAACGAATTTCTTCGCAACAATACTAATGACGACTTTTATCAAATATCCTGCTAGAAAGCTTATATGTTGATGAAAACGTGGATAGAAAGAAAAGAATTCCTCTGTACATTCTATTTTGCGAATAGAATACTATCAAATCCAAAGAGTTGTCATACAAATACCAAACTGCCTCTTCCTTCTAAATGAACGATGAAGGGGTAACCTTCATGGACTTGGATTATATCTGGATGTGTTGCCACACCAATGTTTGACGTAAAGTTATAGAGAGGACACTCTTTTCTTTATCCATTATATCCTGAAGAACATGAAAGATATCGGCGTATAAGGGAGTCACTCATCACCGATATTAGAAAGCAAAATCACATAGTCCAACAAGTATAACACGTGATTGGATTATGGTTTCCAGATACCAGGTCTATAGTTACAGCAAAAAAGACAAGCTGTGAAAATGTGCCACACTAGAACAATCACTCATGCTTGTTCTTGAACAATAAATTACGAATACACAGTTTCAACAAATGTCTACGAATCTGTTTGAAATATTATCAAGGAATCAGCATTGTATCGACTTCTCGCGTAATGTAAACTTTGTTGATGGGGTGGTACAAACTACACTATCCATACGAGTAAAACAGTCAGAAGAAAAATACGCTATGTTGGCATTAGTCAACATAGGAGAAAGCTGGATAGTTGGGAGTTAATAACTCGCACACATTCACGCACATTATTCAACCATAATTCCGACTGAGAGAGCTCATATGCATTTCAAGTTCTCTGTTTTATAAGACACAAGCTGTTGTAACTGTTGTAACAACGTGTCTCCAGTGCAGAGACTGGATTTCAGTCTTGGTAATATCATGGTCTGGTTTGTAAATCATATTCTTACAATATGATGTCAAGTTTTCTGAAATCACGAAGACAACACCACACGAGGGATTGAAACAAATTTCCTCGATCATAACTGGAACTGAAAAACTCTAAACACATCGTATTTTGACAGAGATGGCGCGGACAAAAAAGGACATTTATAGCAAATTCGTCTTATATATTGTATGGAATTATAATGATTTTATTTTCCAAATTAATATTCTCATGGCCACCTCTACACAAATAAGTAATCGAGATTCAGAAATAATGAGTGAAACCGAAATAACAGGAGAGTTATTCATTTTATTGAAGTATTTACATTTACGATGTGTCAAACGAATACTGTGAGATCTTTCTAGAGGTTCATTTGCCTTTTAATACAGCGGAGTCTACACAATTTCAACACTCGAGGATATTATTGGTATCTTACAGAGATATCTTGGAACGAGGTGTAAATTATCAGTTATATTCCGCACCCAACTGATATTTAAAAACGTTTCCCACCTCGAACCGAAATTTGGTTTGAGTAGAATTGAATTTTCTAGTGATTGTATACGCAGTTCACCTCTTTGACATTATTTTGTTAAATTCATCTTAGTAAGGCTATTAGTGCAATCCAATATCGCCGTCACACCTTTCTCTATGTGTTTATATATATATATTCACAAAAGGAGACATAAAAAGAAAGAGAGAGAGTGAGAGAGAGGAGAGAGAGGAGAGTGAGAGAGAGGAGAGAGGGGAGAGAGAGAGAGAAGTAGGCAGAGAGTGGGACTGAGAAATATGACAACTGTTAAGAATTGAATGGATTGGAAATAAATAGTGTTTTTACTAACAAAAAGACAATGATGTAGTACTATTTTACATTTTTTCTCATTGAATTTTCAATATCTTATATGCTTTTCAAACGAGAAGTTAGCAGCATGTAGAAAAATTGAGAAACGTAACATAAAGGAGAGAATGAAGTAGCCAGACATCTCAAATGCTTCTGTCGCCCCATGGATACCGACTGAAATAGTATTCAATGGGTGACAGCTGTAGTCGCAGCAAGATACAAACATTTCTCGACAATCAAAGGATACGACAAATCACACATCTTTTTCTAAGGTGCCAAATGCAATAGATTGGAAAGACAAATTCAATACTATATATCTCGAAATACTTTGGATAGATGCTGTTCGAATATAACGGATAGAACTGAGAACAAAACTGAAGTCTTTAAGATGTGTAAGATGTAAAATTTGAAACATTTGAAGTCAAACAGTGAAATTAGTCGAACTAAGACAGACAGCAATATGATGTATCACATATATTGAATTATGTTGGTACAGAAATACGAGAGGTTACCCAAAAGAAACCGTAATTTTGCAATATTATTTTATTTACTTAATTTCGCATGCATTCTCTTTTATCGCTTTATCCTTTTCTCCATTTGAAACAATGAATCAGTTCAGATGCGTTTTCCAATGTTCGAAGCTCATCCAAAATGTCACTGGGGGCAATATCAAATCCAAATGTTCTTTCAATCCACAACATGCATTCAGTCGTAACTGATTTTAATCGTTAATGAGCAAGTGATGCACAAGTTTTGCTACGAGTATTTTTTCGTTCGGAATTCCTCGCTCAAAATTCGAGGAGCTCCAGGGTGCACCAAGTCATATCAACATGTTCATCAATTGCCTGCTGACGTTCTTTCAAGATCAGTTCCTCAATTTTTGGGATGCTTTCATTCATTTGGGATGTCAACGGTGAGTCTGAACGAGGTTGGTCTTCAAACGACAAGAGACAATTCCTAAAGCGTAAACACCACTGGTAAACTTGCGTTTTGCTAATGGTAGCGTCCTTGTATGCTGTTTCGAGCACGAAAGCTCTTTCGGACGCTGTTTGCTGCAGGAGGAAATAGAATTTGATGGAAGCACGCTCTTTCTTCGTTTCAGTCATTGCAAGTATCGGCGATAAGTGGAGAAACACTGCAAAACAAAGCTGCACCACGGTGCAATACCTCTTGATCCGACGGAGCTGGCTTAACTTTCCTAAGTGTCATAGTTATGTGTTTTAAATAGTACAATTATATAAAGTAACGGTGAAAACGAGTCACCTTGGAAAATTCCCCATTTAATATCAACTTCTCGAAGGAATAAATTACTTGAGTACAATTTGGTTTTTGTCTCTTTCATGCTATGCATCAGAAAATTTGTGGTGATGTCAGCAACACCAAACATCTGCAGGTATTCAACGATCCAAGAATGATGCATCATATCATATACCGTCTTAAAGTCAATCAAAGCCATAGACATGTTTGTATGATGTTTTTTACAGTGCCTCAAAGCTGTTGTATCGATGACCAGGTGATCTTTGGTAACCTGAGATCTCTTCCTATATCGTTTTTGTTACCCTGGTAGTATTTCTTCCTGTGCCAGGAATGTGTATGTCTTTGCCGCTCATATTCCAGTAAGTATCTTCCAGATTATATTTAGGCACGCTATGGGACGGTAGTTTCCCAATATATTCCCCTTTTATCTATCTTTCATTACAAGTGTTCCCTTCCAGTCACCATCCGCTTGGGGACTGTAGCTTTCTGGACACACTCTTTCAATTGGGCTGCTTGTCTTTCATGCACGGCGTGCGTGTCATCTCTTCAGCCAAAAGCTATTAGTCCCATCTGGGTGCATTCCAGTTAGGTGCTTTACCCTCTTGTTCTTTCACATCATCCATGCTTATGACAATATGATTTTGTTTCTTTCCAAATTCTGTCTTGATAGTTCCTCTCCACATTGCATCTCTTTCACGCACCACATTGTTTATCCATAACTCCAGAACTCATCGGCTTGATTTGCATCAAGAGTAACATTTTCCCCATTGTCTCCTTCTAACGTTCGGAAGAATTGCTTCGGGTTATTTTTGAACAACCTGTTCTCGAACTGCTTATTTCTCTTCACAAATCTGATCTTCTGGCGTTTTGCCATGATCCTCTGTTTATTATTATTATTATTATTATTATTATTATTATTATTATTATTATTATTATTATTATTATCATACATATAATTATATATGTATATATATATATATATATATATATATATATATATATATATATATATATATATATATATATATATATATATATATATATATATATATATATATATATATATATATATATATATATATATATATATATATACATATATACATACACACACGCGCATATATATGTATATGTATATACATATTTGGTTGCACACATGCTGTAATCATCACTAAAATTTTAAAAATATGAAAATATGAACATTGTACTGATAACTACAAAAATCTCGTTGAACTTATCCATAAATAATTATTCTTTTGCTTCTTATAGAATATGTACCGAATTCGCATTGAAAACAAATATAATACACATAAACGTGTTACGTCACTTTTTCCACTACTTTTTCTTAAAATCCCAAGCATCTAGAATTGCCGTGGGTAAAGATAACTTTGCTTTTCTAAGTTCATTTGGCAAGAACTTGATTTCAGTGATTGCATCTGGAAAGTTTGCTCTGAATTATTATTTTACATCTCCCTCCAATTTTTCTAATTTCTCAACAGAGTTGTTATTTGTTCAGAAGTTTAGTCTTCTTTACAATAGAAACCCGCTTCGTCTTTCATTTATATCTGTATTTGTTTACAGTATTTCTCTATTTTATACATGCTGTAGCTGATATTGTATACAGAATACTTAATTTCTATATCACCCTTCCAAATTTCGTGAATATTCATTATATGCTATGCATACTGTCTTCGTGTTTGATTTCTCTTATAGGAAATCTTTATTGTTGAGTGGTCCTTTCTTTTTTTTTTCCTGCTGATATTGAATTATACACACGACTGCTAGGAGGTGACTTTCGAGGTATTTTGTTTACTTATCAATGGTGTGTTCTAAATTTGTTTTGTTTTACGAAATCTAGAGAGTTCATGGGTATATACCTAATACACAATCATCGAGGTAAGATAAATTAAAAACGCCACACACACACACAAATCTAAATATAAATATGTGTGTTGTAGGTGTACGATTGTGAATAGAAAAGTATACTTGTATTTATGTATGCGTTTATGTGTAATCCTATCTCTCTCTCTCTCTCTCTCTCTCTCTCTCTCTCTCTCTCTCTCTCCCTGTCTTTCTCTCTGTCACTCTGTCTGTGTGTGCGCGTGTGTGTATGTGTGTATGTTTGTGTGTTTATTTATACTGTGATAAGTGTGTTTAGATCAAATTAATGGCATGTAGAAATATGACCGATTCATCAGATCCGTATCTTCCGATATGCAATCTTTGTAATTTATTTGGATTATTATCTCGGTAGGTTTGGTATTGCTGTACGACGAATAGAATTTTATTATTGTCACAACAACATCAACGAAGACGATAACATGCTTATGATTACCCTTTACTTTCTCAACAAAAACGAGAGCAACATTTTTAACATTCTTATGTGTTTTATTGAAAATGTTCTTTATCATACCCACAATTCAGTTGTTTTTGGATAACACGCATACAACTTTCCTAGCAAACAACAGTATTGTTGATTACAATATATACTCAAGTATAACAAAAGCATTTTTTCCCGTTACAACTCCACAGGAAAAAGCAGCAAAGAACTATATTTAATGCTGAACGTGCACAAAGTTCTCCTAGTTAATATTGAGATTTGAAATCTAAAGAAAATGTTTGTATTAAATATTGGAAATCATACGTAGGTTTCTTCGTATAATGATTAGGCATTTTGTGTTCCTGTTTAGTGGCATGTTCTTTCTTTGGGGATAATTTCGCGAATTACTCTTTTACTCTTTTAGTTGTTTCAGTCATTTCACTGTGGCCATGCTGGAGCACTGCCTTCAGTCGAACAAATCGACCCCAGGATCTATTCTTTGTAAGCCTAGTACTTATTCTATCGGACTCTCTTGTCGAACCGCTAAGTTATGGGGACGTAAACATACCACCATCGGTTGTCAAGTGATCTGTATATCTCGACATTGAATCCACGGAGTTTTAAACACCGCGTGAAAATATCTATATCCGTCTGATGTAGAGCGTATAAAATACACGTTTACCCATGCGTATACTTGAATACATGGTAGGTCAAGATACACTTAACTATTCATGAGATTACAGCCATGATTGCGTATACGTATATAGGTGCGCATACAGATGTACATTATTCACGCATACATACATACATACATACATGCATGAACATATTATGTGCATATATATATATATATATATATATATATATATATATATATATATATATATATATATATATATATATATATATATGTATGTATGTATGTATATACGCACACACATATACATATGCACATATGCATGAATGGGAATTGAATTCACTGTGGAAGTCTGAATGTCTATCAACTGCAATGAAAGAGGGAATATTTCCCCGACTTAGAAACCGCACCATTTCAACTGTTCAGAGATGTGAAGAACAAAAATCAGATATGTATATATGCATATATATATATATATATATATATATATATATATATATATATATATATATATATATATACATATATATATATATATATATATATATATATATATATATATATATATATATATATATATATATATATATATATATATATATATATATATATATATATATATATATATATATATATATATATATATATATATATATATATATATATATATATATATATATATGAAATGGAGTCGCATGAAACAATCGTACTGCATTAACTTTGGATATCCTTGTTGCTTATTTTGATTTTAATCACCTTATTTTGAAACTGTATGGATAATACCATACTACATTACTGTATGGATAATACCATACTACATTACTCGCGTACAACACGAAGACGGCAACTTGGCAACTTCAGTAATCAAATCATCAAATCGCCAAGTATGTATGCCTTTCAGTTATTATATTTGTTATCAGAGGAGTATATGTATATGTGCGTGTGTGTGTATATATATATATATATATATATATATATATATATATATATATATATATATATATATATATATATATATATATATATAAATGTATGTATGTATATATATTAGAAAATATGGATTTAAGCTCGCATTTGTTCGTCGATAAATCTCAGTCATATCTTATTATGTGCGCGCTCAAACACACACACACACACACACACACACACACACACACACACACACACACACACACACACACACACACACACAAGTATATATACATATCCATCCTGATAAGTAACGTGGACAAATGCAATGAACAAAACGTGCAAATCCATATACTGCTTATATTTCATTGATTAAGTATTTCTTTTTTTTTTCTCCAATATTCTCTATAAACGTGGCGGGAATACCTGATTACACATTAATGATCTCAGTTTACATTTATGCACTTAGTAGTTAATTCTGTGACATACATGTACATTCATAATTTGACACGGATGTGCCTTTCTCTAAGACTGTCCTGGAAAACTGTTGTTACATATTCTTTTCGTGCACTTCCAAACAAATTGTTTACTCTTAATACTACTTTACCAGAACGTATTGAAAATGAATACATAGGTTTGTGTATATTAAAGTATTATACATCAGATAAGAAAACCTAAGTTCACGAAACCTAAATGCCTCCTGCGGTGCAAAATCGCTATGGTTAATAACCCATATCCCCAACAAAGCATTAAAGTATAACTCTCTTCGGCTACATTTTTAAGAATACAAACTACTAATCGCAACATAGTGAATCGTTTAACTTATTTAGCGGTAGAACCTTTCAAATTTTCTTCACTCTGTGTAGCTCAAATTATCTGGTGAATGCCTTCCCTCTCCAATCTGTTTTCAGTGATGATAGCATATTCAATAATTTTCACGTAATTTCTCTTTTTGTATTTCTATTAATTTCTTCACTCGCATCTCTATAGGTGCTTCTTTTGGTAATTAAACAATACTTTTTAATCTACGAATAAATCTAGGCTCAAATTTGTTCTATATTTATAGAGAACGCGTGCACACAAACTCGTTCACAGATACACATATTTCTACATGTACATGCATAGATATCAGAAATATAATTAATGTATGTATACACCAATATGTCAATGTATTTATATATACGAGTGTGTGAGCTTGTAGCTCGTGTTCATTTGCATGTATATGTAGTTTTGTACTCGTGTGTGGTAAATACAATAAAAGTTAAACGAACATACAAAAAGATAAAGCTTTGACATAGAAAGAATTAGCTTAACATTTTCATGTAAAGGTACAGTGTTTTAATATTTCAAACGTAAGCTCTTAAAGAAAGGAAAAACGAGAGATGCATAGGGGATGTGAGAAAGAGAAATTGTGAAAAATGATGAGTGAAAGGTTAGAAAATACGCGGCAATATAAATTATAACATTTCCGTGCGGACGAGAGCTATAGAAAGTATGTATCAATAAATAATAAAGGGCAGAAATCTAAATTTTAAACTGATTTTTTTTTCATACAACCATAGTAACAGTGTTCTTGACAGATATATCATTAGGATTTCTCTGTTCATACCCATACGCGCATGTGTGTAGAGAGTGGAAAATAAAGCACTTACTGAATTATATAGTTTGTAAACAAAGATAAAATTTTGAATACATAATATAGTTTTTTCTAATATGTAAATATGTTCACAGCATCATAGCTACTGAATCATGCATACAAAGTTATGTGCTTTTTAATAGTAAACATATTGTATGCGTACGTGTTAGAGTATACCATTATAATTACATATATGCCTACATACGGTTGGGTTCACATGTATGAATGTATATGTATATATACATTAATATATATATATATATATATATATATATATATATATATATATATATATATATATATATATATATATATATATATATATATATATATATACACATACATATATGCATATGCGCAAACATATATACATATATGTATATATATATGTATACATACATACATACTAACATACAAACATATATATATATATATATATATATATAAGAATATTTGTACAGTATTGCGATAGTAATTTTTCTAGCTCCATTTTTTAAAGCATGTTCAACAAAAGCAAGAAAACAGAATAACTTTTTTTCTCCTTTGAAATCTTGTTATATTCATTGCTGGTTTTGTTGCATATCAGTATAGTTCTGAATATTGCGCAGTCCAGTATAAATAATCAAATAATATTACAATCAATGGTGTTTCATATTTGCTTACGTAAATCAATCAATTTTATAAAGATCCATTTAATTATATCACATACATGCGCATACACATATATGTTCAATCTGCTGAATAACATTAAATCAAAACAGTAAAAGAAAAACAAATACAGGAAAACCTCAATAGCTATATCATAGCATTTGTTTCTTTACAAAGTAATAATTTCAAAAGTGTAAACAAACATTTGATATACAATAAAAACAAAATCGTATTAAAAAAAAATGTACTAAAGGTTTATTGATGTCGGTTAAAAGTTTATTTACTAAATAAAGTCCGGATAATTTCAGCGGCTATGAGAAAAATAGAGAGAAGTGAAGGTCTATGCAGCTTCACACAGATGCGTTGGCACACACGTACTCACAAACACACATAAACATAAACACACTCACAAAACGTTCACATACAAATAGATACACATGCATAAATACATATCTGTGAGTGTATATATATATATATATATATATAAGTGTGTGTGTGTGTGTGTGGGTGGGTGTGTGTGTGTATACGTATATGTGTGTGTGTTTGTATTTATGAGCGTGAAGCATTTAATAATTTTTATTCTTGTTATAAAAAGTAACACACCAGATTTTTGTTCTTGTTATCTACGATAAATTCAGAGCAAAACAGCTTTTTTGAGCAGACACATTGATTTATTTCTAATATGGACAATATGCATTCTTAATTCATCCCATATTGTACGTGGTTATGTGTGCATAGCACGAGAGATAGAAAAACAAAACTCATTGCTGTGTATGTTAACTTTGGAAAATATATGTTATCTTATATGTGCATGTATTTAAACTTTAATTTGTGGCCTACTATTTACATGGAAAAATAATTTCCCGCTTTCAGTCTTTAACGTAAATGCATTAGCATTCAAATCGCCATTCAAACTTTAAGAATAATCTAAATGTGAATTTATATTGACATACACTCAAGCATACGGGGATTCAATGTGACATAAATTTTTACCTGTCACAAAGCCTTTGTAAAGATCATTGCGCAATATATATACATATATGCATGGACACTCACATACATATATAGAAACGTAAATACGTATATATAGAGAGCGATATATCTACAGAGATATACATATAGCTGTATACATGCATATATGCACATACATACGTAAATGCAGAGAAAGACACACACATACATATATGTATATATACATACATTTATTTATTTATTTTTTAAAGTTTCAGCTTAGAGCTGCGGCCATGCTGATGCAGCACCGTGTTGCTACACTGTTATTACAGGGAGCCTCTTGCTTGGTGAAGAATGGAGTTTGATTTAGCAACCCTCATTTGCACCTCCTGCCGCGAGGTAGTTTCATCTGGGACTCTCGATAGGAAGAGGTCCAACTTTGATTTAAAAACTCCTACATCTACTTAGAAGATTGTTTTATGAATTCACATTTGTTTACAAAAATCGTTGCAATATTGAAGCCGAGTCATTTAGATGCCTGCACTAAATGGTTCTTATTCGTTTGGGACGTTACAAGCAAGCTATGTCATTCTGAGGATATTGATTAATCTCTTGTTCAAAAAAAAATCTCCAAACTAGTAGTCTATGAGATCTGGTGAGTTTACTGGTACTACGTTCGATGTTTCATTATCCTACATAACGTCTGATATTTATTCTTGGTTTATCTGCAGATTGTGAGGAGGTGCGGAATTTTGTTGAAATAGGGTTGGCGTTTCAATGTGTTCTTTATTCATCGAGCTCTTAACAGCTATCTGCACAAACTCAACGTGCCTATGTATAGCAGATGTAAGGTTCTGTTGAAGGATGTCAGGTAACACATATTCGTTATGCACTTCAACAAAACCAACCCAAGTGGTTGAAACATTACCTGTCCTTATTCTGCGTACATCGGAAATTTCTGCAATAAACCATCTGTCATTGTCTTTATTATATTTTTAGGCTGCGATCTGACACAAGTGTTAGCACTCAGGGCGAAATGCATAGCGGTATTTTGTTTGTCTTTATGTTCTGAGTTCAAATTCCGCCAAGGACGACATTTTATTTCATTCTTTCTGGGTCGATAAAATAAGTACAAGTTGAGTTCTGGAGTCGATGTAATTTACAGTCCCTCTGCCCTTAAATTTCAGGCCTTGTGCCTACAGTAGAAAGTATTATTTTGTTAGATTTTTTGTCATAACATTTTTTTTTTCCATGCCAGAAAAATCAAAGCATGCTCTTTTCTTCATGATTTTTATCCTTAAGTAACTGCTTGCCACGGATGGTTTGCCTGTGTCATTGAAAACAGCAAGTGGCTTCTCGTTAGTACATACAATTTCGATCGAATGTCCTCGTACACCACAGTTCTTATAGTTTACTACCGTGCTCGAAGATTTTGGGTGGTGACACTCATTTATTTTTCCCGTGATCAACATAAATAGTGTTTCGAAATCGGCAAATGAATTGCTGTGTCCTCATAGCGTTCTACCATTCACAATGTTATATTTCCTACTTGAAATACTTGAAAAATTAGATGCTGTCCTGCCAGAGGCTTTCAATTCCACCACATTTTGGTGCGCAACGGATATTGCAATATTTATAAAATTCCCACTCGCTAAATGATGTTGTGCTGTTCATATTGCAAAGCTGACTGCATGTATTTTCATTTGTTGTATCAGGATTTTATCTGGCATGGCAATTTACACGTATTTCTACATAGATATACATAAATACACACACACACACGTATATCTATATTTAAACATATGTTTGTACTTGAATATAGTCACAAATATTTACAACGATTGAATCTTGTAGTTCACAGTTCTATGATTTTTATTTTGGAGAAGTAGTGAATGATTGTGTCTTAAAATAAGATTATTCCTAGTAACATTGACTTCAATGTTAGAACGAGCAGATGTATCACTTACACTGATTCACAGTCTTCAAAAGAACGATAACCATATATGATTTTTTTATAAACTACATTTCTCTGTTTATATACAGTATGTGGTATTTCGCCGGCGTAATTGCTCTATCAATTGCTTATCAAGTACTTTAATTACTATATCAGTGACTTTCGTATAATAATATATATTCACATTTCTTAATCGGGAAATAATAGTCTGCTTAATATTTCATTTCGTATGTGTATGCCATCAATATCTTTGAAAAGATTCTGGATTTAATTCAAAAGGGTTTTGGAGTTTGACTTAAATTAAAATCCTTTTTCTCTGCAATGTCACTATTCATTTTCATTTTTTTTTTGTTTTTGTCATTTACTTATTCATATGTGTTTCAACTAACTGCCTCGCAGGATGGAGTACTGTGGAATATAGCTGTCAATGAAATTGCGATCTTAACGCTGTTTAAATAAAACTTCGAAAATATCTCATTTACTGAATTTCGAGATACCACTTGTGAGAAAAGTCATCCAAGTTACGCTATGTTTCATGTAATGAGAAGTTAATATAGAAGCAGTGAAACGAAGATCTTACGATTTGCACACAAGTACACAAGCACACACACACACACAAAATCGGAAACACCTATGCTTCCAATGAGCAGAACTTACCTGCAGGTATTGGTAATACAAATCAGAGGTGCAATCTGTGTGGGTGTTTTTTCAAAACATTGTCTGGTTTAGAAAGTCACATCAGACGCTAAGGTGTAGGTGCTGGAGGTGGTCAAATTATGTGTAAGGAGTAGACAACCACCATATATATATATATATATATATATATATATATATACATATATATATATATATATATATATATATATATATATATATATATATATATATATATATATATATATATATATATATATATATATATATATATATATATATATATATATATATATATATATATATATATATATATATATATACATACATATACACAGTCGCACACACACACATAAACACACACACAAACACATATAAAGCCATGTATTTTCAGATCTACGTATCTACATATGTATGTATATGTATGCATGTACATAATATGCGATTTCCTGAATCTAACAAGATTTAAAATGTCAATACATTCGAAATCTCCAAAAACTATTAAGAAATATTATGGCAACTGGAAAAGCATAAGAGAATCAGTCTTTTCAATCTGCTCGCAGCGCCTCCAGCCTGTTGTCCGAGACCGAAGAGGAGATAAAAACTCTGAAATGCTGGCATTTCACGGTCTGTGTAGGCGGCGATGTGAGCTGATATAGGTCTATATACAACATTTGTCAACAAACGGAATATATTTTCCGTGACAAAACGCAGTGAATAGCTTGTTCACCGGTGCGAATGTGCCTCAGTCATATTCTGACTGATAATACCATTACAATAAGAAATATTTGTTTAAAGATATTTCATTGAGCTTGACTTGTATGCTAGCTGACAAGTTTTTAGATTCAGAAAGAAATATAGTATTTTCAGAAGTTGGATTGTATTAAATACGAAATTATATTTTGGAAAGCTAACCTTAGTAATATTAAATGTTTCAATGGAGATTCATATGGAAGAAGCTACTCTAATAGGAAAGTTTTGTTTTCCTCATGAGAGAATAACCGACACTACATAGGTGTTATATTATCTAGAACAGAACTACTTTCAAATTAATTTATTCTACATGTTAGATCGTACGAAGAATTAAATGTTTGAAAATAGCTGAAATGACAATAAGGAATAATAAGAAATTAAATCAAGTTAACCCTTGCTATTAAAATAAATTTTAATTGGGTAAATATGAAAAGTTTCCCTTAAGGAATTACATATTTAACGACGTAGTCCAATAAAGTACAGTTAAAATTTCCATGTCTTGTAAAATCTATATTCTGTTAATAAACAATAATTTTGTGCTCCATCAACTTAGCAAGCTAGCAAAATGGAAAACATGCTAGGCGAAATGCTTAGCACAATTTCCTCCGTCTTTACGTTCTGTGGTCAACGGAGGTCGACTTTACAATGTATCTTTGCTTCCTTGATAATTAAATTACAAGCTGAGCACCGAGGTTGATGTGATCAACTTGCACCTATCACCCACAATTACTGGCCTGCTACCATGATTTGAAACCAATAATTTTATATCTTACTATCATAAAAGCATTCATTTTCCACCACTCAGCGAAATCTAGTTAAAAGCAATAATGCCATTTCACCATACATCGGGAACCTTAAGGAGAGAAACATCCATTATGTGTTCCAACGTACGATTTAAAAAAAAAATGCCAAAGGTCATAATGTTAATAAAATGTCTTGTGATTTGTGTGTGATGAAACCAATGCAAAGAATTCAGTCTTGAAAAAGAATTCTCAACTCGTATCAGCATGTAATCATGTGGTTTGTAGAACATACCTAAATTACAGTTCTACGGCTTACTGAAATGAATGCTATGGCTGCATATTTTACAACATTCATATTTTTGAAGTAGGAATATTTCTAAAATGCGAACAATAGAGTGGTGATTTCAATCACTTTTACGTGTGAATACTTCCATATTGTTGTTCATAGTGAATATTAGAAGGTTATATAGATGCATGCGCATCTTTAGACACGAGTATGAAAGTATTCATATATGATCCTGAGATTAAATGGGATTATTCGAAGACTTTACATATATAGAATTCCATTGAACCATGAATACACGTAATGATATTAGCATCAATAAAATGCTGAGTGATAAATATGAGTAGATGCCCGTATATATATGTATAAACACGCGCACACATATATGTATATGTATTTATATATGACTGTTCATACACACGTACACAGAAAAAGAGACACACACGTATGTATATATATACATATATATATATGTGTGTGTGTGTGTGTGTGTGTGTGTGCGTTTGTGTATATATATATATATATATATATATATATATATATATATATATATATATATATATATATATATATATATATATATATATATATATATATGTACATATATATATGTGTGTGTGTGTGTGTGTGTATGCATATATAAGTAGACCTAAATATATCCATATGTATGACTACATGTAAGTGGATATATATGTGTGTAGGTGTGTGTGCACGTGTGTGTATTCTTGAATATATGAATGCATGTATATAGATATAAGAAGGTTTATGTTGTAGTATGTATTAAAATATAAAATAACTATACAAAAACATTCGCTATGCCATAACGTATGAAAATTGTGGCATATATGTGTAAATGTAATATATATTATCCATGTATCATTTACTATACCTTTGTCTATGTAATTTAAAAATTGATTATAAAGCAGATATTTTTATGGCGATGTGTTTTAAATAACATGAAATAAACCGTTTGATTATACTGTCTAACTTTACTTCGTTGGCGTCACATATATCGCGAATTTATTTTTAATGTTATGAGACAATTTTGTTTTACATGTTGGGATTTCTTAAAAATATTCTAGAATATTTTACAGTGTTTTACACATGTAAAATATTTTGCTTCAGAGGAGCAATGTATGAATTTGTGGCAGAAGAGATACTTTAATAAAGTATTAAGTCTATAAATGCATATATATGCATCCCGTTAATAGTGAGATATATTTTTATGGTGATTATTATTTTGCGTTAAAATTAGAAAAACGCTTATAGAATTAGTTTCCTCTGAAAATGATGGCTATTGAGCATAAACAATAATGAGGTAATATATAATCCCGACTTTAGTTTCAAATTTGTTTTGTAGCTGCTGTGCATCTAAAGCAGGCTCACTCGTAATCGTTGGGACCCTATATTTCTTCAAGTGGACTGTTATATTTCCAAACGTTATGGCTTTTATCTATTAAATGTTTTACATGTAGAACTGTGGGCGTGTTGGGTTACAAGTTTCATTGTTTTGTTCTATAAATGTCACCCTCAGTGCTCATTTCTATCGATCAATTATGGTGTACCGCTATGTTGATGTGGTCGTAAACAAAACTATACAGATTATGTAGAGGTTGTGAGACAAATATACACACACACAGATACATACAGATATATGTATACATACATACACATACATGTATGTTTGTATGTATATATATATGTATATATATATATATATATATATATATATATATATATATATATATATATATATATATATATATATATATATAAATAAATATATATATATATATATATATATATATATATATATATATATATATATATATATATATATATATATATATATATATATATATATATATATATATATATATATATATATACATACATATGTGTGTATATATGTATATTTACATAAATACACACACGCAAATTAAGCTAAGCAATAGACATTCCCATTTATAATGGTTTTGTTTATATTTTATATTTTCATATCTTACCCACATAGTTTTACTTTACTTCGTTTTTAATTTGTATCTTTTTTTCTATTTTTATCTTCATATTTTTATTATTCTATTTTTCGTCTGTACATTTCTATTTTCATCTTTGCCTGAACACACTTATTAGTAATTCTTTATTTCCTATCTTTATTTTCAAATTTTATATTTTATAAATTATATTATCATATTTAAATAAAATCATTTGCACACACAAAATATAGCATATTTCCATCGACTAAGGCTGTTGTAGAAGCTGTAGTATGTAGTTTCCTTAATGTAGTATGTGGTTTCAGTATGTAGTTTCCTTAACGTCCTTCGGCCTGATGATATGTTACTCTAAGTCTTCAAAATACAAGCTTATTTTAATCTATAAGTTTGTAACTTGAGTGTAAATTGAAACAATTTGCGGCTTCATTAAAAATGTTAATGAATTATAGGTTTGTAACTTGACGGTAAATTTAAACAATTTTAGGCCTCTTTAAAAATGTTAATGAATTAATTCATATCCATTAAATCTCTCCATTTTTCATAATGATACATACCACCACAACACATAACACCATACCACAACACAGCACACCACATAACACCACCCCGCACACACTAGTACTGATCACTTCCCAGTACCCACACCATCAGCCACGCACCTACACATGCACACATGCACACGTCAAGGTCACCAGCCCCTATCCACTGGCACATACACGCTCTCACATACACACGCACGCGCACCTTCCTTTTGGGATAACCACTACTTTATTATTTATCCAAGCTCTCCTCTCTGACCACCACTGTCCGGCATTCACCATCATAGATCGCTAGCGACTAAACCTTTTTTTTCATTTTTTCTCTCTGTTTATTTCTCTGTTCCTTTCTGTTGAAAAGCGTAGAGTAATACACCTTTTGTTGTTTGCACACCCTTCTTCGTCTTTCGTTTTTTTTTGGTTTTTGTAACTTCTAAATATATGTCTACATATATATATATATATATATATATATATATATATATATATATATATATATATATATATATATATATATATATATATGTGTGTGTGTGTGTGTGTGTGTGTGTGTGTGTGTGTGTGTGTATGTGTGAGTGTGTGTGTGTATGTGTGTGTGTGTGTGTGTGTGTGTGTGTATGCATATATATATATATATATATATATATATATGCGAGTAAAAATAAATACAAAAAAGGGGGGTTTTTTTGTATGATTCTGTATAGAGGAATATATTATTTTGTTTAAAAGAGTTCCAACACTGTCTGTTTTTTTATGTTTTATTTATATTCCTGCAAAACCAATGTGGGATATAGAATATGGAATATACAATATATAATATAATATACAATATATAATATAAAATAAAAATGGATGGTACTATGAAATAAAGTATTGAATGTCTTATTGAATATATGGAATATGTCTTATTGAATAGATGAAATATTGAGTGTTTAATATAAAGGATTAAATATATAAATATATAAAGGCGAATATTTTCTATACCTTGTGGTATTTCATATTTTCTATACTTTGTAGTATTTATATATATATATATATATATATATATATATAAGAAAGTGAAGAGGATACAAAATTGACAGATATCAGCCGGTAAGCATTCTAGTATGCCTGTTTATTTATTTCAGTATATTAGATGAATACATACACATGTATTAGTAGAACAGAAATGAGAAAATGAGCAGATTGTCAGTAGGTGCTAATTCCTTATGGCCGTTATCTGCATCTCTTCATGCCCATCCCTACAGTACTCTGAAGATATGGAGATAACCAGGAGGATCTTGATGCCTCTTGGCAGAAACGGCCGTATGGAACTAGCACCTACTATTAATCTGCTCTGTGTACTACTAATATATGTGTATGTCTTCATCTAATAAACTGGAATAAATAGACATACTAGCACGTATACTTCGTAGTTGAAGAGCTGATTTAGACTAATCGACAGCATATCAGTAGCTGAGAGGTTCCGGACTTAAAGCAGAGACTGAATGTCTTATATTGGCGACATAAAATCAAAGCTATATTTCTAGCAAAATAATTCTGGTGTATTTCATGATGTTGTTACAGAGGTCGAGACTGAGTAGTTTGGCACTATGGATATGGACCACTATGCCGAAATCATTTAAAATTCAAAACAGCACGGTGCATGTGACAACGATGCATGCAATGATGGAACAAATAAGGTTGGCATGCAATCCAGAAAATTTTCAATTAAACAAAACGAAATTATTTTTAGAATTGTTGAAGACGGAATTCAGGTGATAATTAATGCAGAGCCGATTGAATTAAGATCGATGAAATTGAAAATGGTTTTAGAGAGTCACTCAAAAACAAATAAAGCAATAAAAGAAATAAAAGAAGAGAAAAAATGAACATGCATCTTAACGTTATCGAAATAAACACTATTCATTTTTTTCTCTCATATGTTAACTCTCTGTAGAACGTAATATATAGTCGAATTTCTTTATTTGTTTCTTGAAATCTGAGTAGTAAACACAGTCTTTTTGAAAATAACGGGTTTCATATACCCCACAACACGCGCGCGCGCATGCACACACAGTCTATGTATGTTTCTATGTGTATGTTCGTTCGTACATACGCGATTGTGTGTCGGTGATGCCTTTATCATAAATTTGTTCAGGTTAAACACGTTACCTGCAAAATTAGATTATTCCCAGTTAAATGTAAATATACACCTCTTTCCAGCTCTATCAATATTTATGTTTCTGGATGCGCATTTTTATGCATATGTGTACGTATGTATACCAGTGAATGTGTGTATATATATATATATAT
>NC_142930.1:142880476-142922976 GCF_046866305.1 Octopus bimaculoides
CATATAAAGATATAACAAACGTTCATGGGAAGGTGAATATGAGGTATTTCAGCAAGCGAAGCACCATCTGTGACTAAAGATTGAACGTGACGTTCATGATGAATCGCTCAATCGGGATATGCGGGGTAAAAGAGTTGTATTAGTATCGAGAGAATACACGACAGGATTATGGATGATGATTATCAAAGAAATCAGAAATGCAACATTCTACAAAACTGAGAAATGTTAAATTGTTATTTCATTACGGTACGTAATCCATATCGAATATCTCTGATATCGGACACAGCTTTATATAAATATATGTGAATGTGTGTATATGCACTCACCCGTCCTCTTTTCCCAAATCTTTTTCACTAATTATCTGTTAAGCATCGTCAATATGCCGTATATGATAATAGAGTCTGTCCAATATAGTTTTCCGATCATCTGTAGAATCTTATTACATAATCGAATTTCGGGCGTTGCAAATAAAATTTGTTTTTGTTTTAAGATCTTTTCCATAGAAGGCTACATTTAATAAATCAAGTCAGCATAAAAGAATAACTGAAACTGTAAATGAGTGAAAAAATTGAAATTGTAGACTTGTTTGCAAGACATCGATTGGCTACCAAACTGAAGACTTCAAATGTCATTAATTCATCAAAGAATACGTTAAACGATATACAGGTAAACGTGTTGATTAACTGGTTGAAATTTACTACTTAATATCCAATTGTTCACAAATGAAAAAATGGCATCACAGAATTCTACCGTAAACTTTGTCAAGCGAGACATATTTTTGAAAGAGTAGGTTACAGGTTAAGGTGAATAGCAAAATATTTCATGGATTCTGTTTGAGAAAAAAAAAGAGAAAACGCAAATGACACATTCTAATCAATTTAATGTCAATAAGAATATAAACTGAAAATTTTCTAAACAAGAATGGGAAAAATAACCGAGAAGTTTGACATCTAAGAATTCGATTACATAAGAAGCGTCATTCGCAAATCAAGAAATTTCTATGGTTTAACACAGGTACACCCAAAATATTTCGTTGCTGGTTGTAAAATCTCAAAATCCATGTATATCGAGAAACAATATTCAGATGATTTTAAATTAAGACCAATGCTAGAATATGAAGCATGTGAAGCAGACAATGTTATACATTATTAATGCTTATTGAAAGCATATATGGCGTTCCATTCGACAATTTTTCGAATTGATATACTTTATGATTTACCAAACACAGTAAGTCAAAGTCTGATTCTTGTTAATTTATGTGCTAATATTTTCCAAGAGTTCAGAATTGCATATCAGCTTGATACGTAGAGATTTGAGTCACCACAGTGCGCCGGAAAACATTGTCATTGACGTTTGTAATTTTTTTTTATTACAGAACGATTGATCTACCGTCAAATATAATGTACAATGATGGAAAGTAAAGATGCCAACACATGCTTAATAAAGGATTACTTTGTGAAATTCTTAAAAAAAGATCGTATCAAATAAATCAGAATGCATTTTATATTAATTAAATGAAACTGCAAAATATGATTAAGTGACTATTTAATTGCATGGTTTAATGTTAAAAATATATTTATGTAATTTAACTATCTGAAGAATAATATAAACAGCAATATTCAGTTCACAGGGAAATTATGCCAGAAAATACTACAATTTTAAGATCTCTTATTTCTGAAAAAAATATAGAAGATCACAAATCTTTATATACTACAACACTACACATTTTTAAAAAGAATAGCTTCATTGTACACCCTGTCGTCCTAGACATATAAAAGCGAGTAGCAAAAATTATTTACACGATTGTAACGTGTACAACAAAATACAACCAAAGATTGGA
Organism: Octopus bimaculoides; assembly: GCF_046866305.1. Lineage (NCBI taxonomy): Eukaryota > Metazoa > Mollusca > Cephalopoda > Octopoda > Octopodidae > Octopus > Octopus bimaculoides. Next base: position 142,882,317 of record NC_142930.1, read on the forward strand.
ATAATCAAAAATGGTTTAGCTCAAAGAGCATTTTCATAAATAATTATAAGAAGAATAGAAATAGGAAATGTAGAGATGACTTTAATCCCAAGAAAGCAAAGCGTAAAGCCTGTACAAAAGTTTTGCTATATGTACATGTTTACATTTAACCTGAGAAACACGACGATATATTATCATATCTAAAATAGGTTGCGTAGTGTTTGCAGGCAAATGGAAGAAGAGAGTTCTTGTAAATCAACAACTTGTCAAAAGTAGATGAAAAGTAGGGCACTAAAATGCCGTAACTTGGCCATTGTGTACAAGTAGATGTGTGCCTGCAAATTCATGTTATTAGTTGCATATTTATGTGGACATGTCTATATGTGTCTTATATAGAAATATTAAATACTTCTACATACCTACTTTTTTTACATCTTTATGTAGATAGCCTTACTAAACTCTAAATGAGTTATCACCTGCTAGTACCCAATGTACTTTACGAAAAATGTATTTCGTTATAATCTGATACCCTCATAATTATGTCATCTACTGAAACTTTCCCCTTTACTTCCCGTTTAATGTATCTGTTTATGAGTCATCCTTTATCGCCAACCCCACATCACCTAACATTCGCATTCTCCTAGAATACCTCACAGATCGTAAAATGGTTGGAAGTTAACGTAAATATAATTAATATACCTAAATATACAATGGGAACGAGCTTGTAGAATCATTAGCACGACAAACAAAATTCTTAGCGGCTTTTCGTCCACCTTTACATTCTGAGTTCAATTTTTTACTGATCTCAGTATTTCCTTTCATCCATACTGGCCCTGTGCCGACATTTAAACCGAATATATCTAAATGAATTAAAACTTCTGTTTTCTTTTAATTTCACCTTCTGATGCACACACACATAGACAGATATATATATATATATATATATATATATATATATATATATATATATATATATATATATATATATATGTATATGTGTGTGTGTGTGTGTGTGTGTGTGTGTCTGTGCATAAGTATACACATACACATATATATGTATACATGTGTGTATAGGAATGCATACCTTCAGCAGATTCATTTGATGCTATGTGTTTACTAAGGTGATACTATTTATAATGGTCTCTGCAATATACGGACTTGTTCTCAGGAAACATGATAAGAGGTAAAGCAAATTCTTTTTTTTTTTTAGTTTGCTTTATTTCACTTGTTTTGCTTTAGTCAGATAGTATTCAAGATGTCAGCATACATTACAATATAATGTGATTTGAGAGACCGTATGCAATGATTTCCTAAAAATTCACAATTTTTTAGCTCTCACGTTGAACTTGACGTTAGCGGCTGGTTTTAATGCTCGGGAAACCCAGGAGAAAGATACAAAGGTTGTAGCTACACATTCACGAATAAAATAATGTAGTAAGTGTATGTTGACTAATGAGCCTACACACAGTCATATACATATATATATATATATATATATATATATATATATATATATATATATATATATATATATATATGTGTGTGTGTGTGTGTGTATACATATGCACACATATACATGACTATGTTTGTGTATGTCCTAAGATTAAATTTTCACATCCAGTAATTCTGTTGTGGCTAACAAATTACAATACAGTGACGCATCAGCAAATGTGGTTTCAATGAAATAAAAGAAAAAGAATATATGTGGGAGAAGATTTCTAAATGAAATATGCATCAATTTATTTTTTATCCTTCCAGCGGTATTATTATTATTATTATTATTATTATTATTATTATTATTATTGCTTCCGATATTTCTAGAAATATTATATCCTTGTGGAGATAAACTTTACGTTATCAATAAATCTTATAATTTCTTTGATTTGAAGAATGTAATTCAGCGAAACACTGCAGTGCAAACGCGAGTATACACTTTCTTTCAAATGCACAATTATGTACCTAATAATGATGTTAATGCACAGTAAACGTTTTAGTTCTAAATAACTACATCATGCCAACCTCAAGAATATAGCAATTTTACGTATGGAAGATAGCAGTTGGTGCAAAAAAAAAAAAAAGAAAGCAGTAGAGAGCTCTAAAGACCTCCTCTAAAAATTAGACAAACGGCAATCACATGATTTTGATCATCAGAAAGAAGTACTTACCACTGCATCACTGACAAAATTCTTTGCTCAAAATATCAGTTCGGTGTTCTTTTTCACATCTAAATTATATAATTATGTCAAATGTTGTTTAGATGTTTTTGCCCATGCGCAACATTAGATCCATCGGATTCGTCTATTGTTATGTTTGAGAGATTTTTGTAGTCATGTATACAAAGTAAGCAGTTAAATAGGGGAATTTCTTCCATGTTTTTATTAGTGGGTGACGGTGTACAAAGGAGGATTAGTGATATGAATTTATTAAGGAATTTATTAAGGAATTTATTTCTCCATATATTTACATGCGGAAAAAGTTCTAAAATTTTCAGTTTAGCATGGTACTAAGTAAGCTGCTGGACTGTGGAGTAAGATGCAGCCCGAAAAAATGTGGATTACATAAATGTAATTAGTATAGCTACGTCTATGAAACTATCTGTCAAAGTATGCATAATCTTTTCTACTCTAGGCACAAGGCCCGAAATGTTGGGGGAGGGGTATAGTCGATTACGTATGAACAATAGCAACTGGTTCCCCCCCAAAAGAGTACGCGACTGGTACTTCATTTATCGACCCAGAAACCCGATGATAACGTAATATAATCAGAAAATCTCTCGTAAATATTTTTCGTGATGTACACGAAGAGACCCAGAACGGGCCGAAACATGTGTATGTATATACCCATATACTTGGATGTGCGTGTGTGAGGGCGTATGTATACGTATGCATATATATATATATATATGTATCTGTTTATGTACATATGCGTCTAAGCACGAACACAAAACAAAAATCGTCTAGGTTCCTTTCAACTTCTACTTAAAATGTATAACTTTTCCGTTTCAATTTTTTCTGTTTTCCTTTTTTTTTTTTATTTATTCTCGAAATTGATAGAGATATGGGGGTATGCAAAACCGAATCTGAAAATCTCTCGCAAAGCTTTTTATTGATGTATCCGAAGAGACCCAGAACGGGTCGAAACATATTTCATACCTAATAAATTATTTTCTCCTCCCATCTATTTTATTAATACTATATATATATATACAATACACTAACATACATACACAAATGTGTGTGTATTTACATATATGTGCATGTCCTATCTGGTGTAGCAAGTACTGAGTCAGACAAACACATAATATGGCTATGCGTTCCTTCGCTTGAAAATCGGCGCGTAAAATTTTAAATTACCTACATTTAAAGTTACATCAGCCTCCATCAAAAATATGCTAACTAGTTGATTATTTGAGGCATTCTTCATTTCCACCAGTTCTCACATTATCAATGACTTACTAAAATGGTGGTGATGACTGACTCTCAGCTTCATAAAACAATTGTACCTGTGTCTATGCCACACAAAATCACACACAAACATGCATGCAAACACGCACACAATCACACACGCAATCGCACACATATATTTATATATATATATAATACCATTTCATACAGAAGTCCAATCCCCATAGAAAGCAATGAGTCATACTTGTTGTTGGCAGAGATCACAAACGAGAGAAAAATTTCTGATTCGGTGAAATTAGTTGAAATAACTTTTTCTATATTTCGTTTTGATAACTGTTTGGCTGAGAAGACAGGCACTTCTCACGTACAATATCTCATTCATACGACACCTTTTACTCTAACATTGTCGTATAACCATTGGGATACTTTTGGCAAGCCCAAGAAATGTTTAAAATACATTATGCCAAGAAATTATCACTATTCTCATTATACAAGTCTTCTGAGACTGAACAGTGTTAACATTCGATATTTCAAGCGTAATCACACTCTCAGAAATTATTGGCAAACAATCTAAGCGATCTATTGAATAGAAGTAATAGCTAGGCAGGAATAAGCACAAATCTTCATGTAATCGGGATTTGATCTCGGAAATATCAGAAATATCTGGAGATATTACAGAACCAACAGACGGCAACTACAGTTATTTGTACTTTTCTCTTTCTGCCAATAAACTCCACTCATTCAGCTTTACACTCTCAATGGTTCGACCATTATTGACGAGAAGTTTTCGCAATATGAAGCACATATTTGCAATACGACAGTGCTATATGCATACAGCTTTCAGGTCTACCGATGATATCAATTCTATCATTTCTGCTGACCCTCATATTCGTTAAGTAACTGGAGTGCACGGACAACACGCTTATATCTAATAACACCCGTGAAGAAACAGTTACCGTATAGGAACAAATAAACAACATCGACGAACACAATAATTACGAATTCAAACACTATACCAGAACTGCAGCCCTCTCTCTTCTCGATTTCCAACACAGGATTAAGGGATTTATTTGCGTCAAGGAAAAAGCTAGTAAGTACCAGTTAGTGTACTATGAATCTGCCCTGCTCACGAGAACAAAACACAACAACGTAGGAAATAAAATCTCGTGTATAAGCTACACGTGTTGCAATGCAGCTGACAAAGCTGCCAACATCAAAGAATTCCACGGGATCCTATTAAGCTGCTGTCCACCATCTTTCATCAAACGACACTATTTAAATCAATCTAAAGTTAATAAACTTAATAAACATAATAAACGAATTTCCACCCGCTCAAGCCTGAAGCATGGAGAGAATAAACATACAGTTCGCATACTTTGGTCCATTCTGAGTAAATTCCAGACCAGAAATTATAGCACATACTGCATTGTGGTTGGCACTAAGTCCAATTTCTTGCAGCATCAAAAACTGTGAAATATGCCCGATTGCCTACGTAGTCGGCAGCAAATGCGTCGCATCCAACAAAAAGCTTCAGAAAACTTCAGAAAACTTCAGAAAACTTCATCAACGAACAGATGCACAAATATCTACCGAACTCCTCAACACCTAGGTATATATCAGAACCATGGAATGTAGGAAATGCGACCTACGAATCAAGGAGATTATCCAAGAACTACAATGAGTAGAGTGTCTACTATAAGGACTCCATTCTGGTCTTGCAAACTCCCATATATCTGGATAACTAAAATAACTTTATGCAATCTCTTAGTTCTCCGTGGGTCTTAAGAAAGTGGTTTCAACCGTGAAATCCCGATGAAATACAGAGAAAAATGTCAAAAGTTGTACTATCTTCACTTTTGAAATTCACTTTTAATTGATCCAGATATTCTCTAATATAATGAGACAATAACAACGTTGCCTTTTTAATACTAAAATACACAATAACATTGACGCATTTTATCAATAGGAACTATGAACTTATTGATCATCTTAGTTAACATCAGTAACACATTAAGCGAGTACGTCTCCAGAATTGTCCGGTATGATACATGCTTATGGATACATTCTGAACAGCTTACTGTTATTGTACATTATCACGGCACTGTGGTTTTTCTCCTGCAGCTTTGAAATTTGAAGCAGAAATAATATTATTTATTAGTTTATAATATTATGAGAAGCTCATACAAATTACATCAAAGGTCCATATTGTGAATTCTTTTAAATATATGCAACGGCTTCAAATTGTATAGATGTTGACGTCAAATAAGAATCGCGAGGACAAATATTCTATCAGACATGAATATGATCATTTGATTTTGATGTCACACAGGGTTTACAAACAAAAAGTATAATACATTTTTACATGTAATGGAGGAACACGAAATATAATACGATGAATATATCACAAGAGATCATTTAGTGAAATAGAGTCTCTCTGTATTATGCTATTACAACTAATAATAGTCTTTCTCTCGTTCTCTCTCTCTCTTTATCTCTTTGTCTTTCCCTCTGCCCCTTTCTCCCTTTCTCCCTCTCTCCATCCAAGTATCTATCTATCTGGCAGTGTTCATCATACTGGTGACCATGGTGAAAGAATGTGTGTGGTGGACCCGAACGAAAGGATCAGAGACGAAAACTAATAATAGTTGCGAAAGCATAATACATGAGAGACTCTAATGTTTTTAACTTACGGTGAAGCGAATATATAAAGAACAAAGTTGAGTTAGGATTTGCCCTCCGACCTCTTAAAATGCTCACCAGTGACGACGACCGAAATAGTCTAATAAAGTCCTCTCCTCCGGGGATGTCCTTCGACTAGTTATAAGGCAAGTTATACATAGAAAATCTTGAAGGGCAGGGTGGTTGAGAGGGTTGCTGCCTGAGTGGTGCCTAAAGGTGTCATTCCCCAAGACTAGGAAATACCGACAGAAGTTGGATGCAGCGGCACGCTACAACAGCTCATTTCCTAACATCTGACCCGACTTGATCGAAAGTGAATGGAATTGACAAAAATAGTAATAGATAAGCAATTTCATCAGTCGATTATTATCTGGAGTAATCACGGTTTTAACGTTAGCAAAACGTTGGAATCCCTCGTTAGCGGAGCACACGCGTTATCTAGAAGTAAACGGAGGCATAATTATAATAACACAAATTATAGAAAATTACAAAGACAGATAGGCAAATAGATGAATAGATAGACAGATAGATAGGCAGATATGTAGATAGATAGATAGATAGATATATATATAGATAGATAGATAGAGAGATTAACAGATAGATCGATAGATAGATACATAAGTACATGCATATATATATATATATATATATATATATATATATATATATATATATATATATATATATATATATATATATTATATGGGGGTTGATAAATGGCGATTGAAAGGATATTACAATAACAAGACTGACAGCAAGAGAGAAGTAAGGAAATAAATTTAAAATAACACTATTTGCGGTTTTCGATCTGTCGATTCTACCAGTAGTAGTCACGCTACAACGCTTGGTAGCATTTCATTTAGGAGTTGAGATGAAACGAATAAAAATTATGTTTCTGAATATACTGGACATCACCCAGAAGATTAATTCTTAATAATCTTCTATAACGAAAAGTAGTAACATACTGATAGTAGCACCATGCCTTTGATAAATTGTTAAATTCGTCTCTTTAAATGTCACATTAATTATTACCTGCATATGTATATAGTGATCTATTTAGTGAGCAGCTTACACTCTGCGTAATTTTCCTGTATCTATGTGTGTCTGCCTATATATGCATATGTGTATCTACACATATTTTATCGTAACATTTTATATTTTGGCACATATAAATGACAATTATTTCAATCAAGATGAAGTTCCCAGTAATATCTGAATAACTGTGCTAAACAAAATTTGGCAGAATCACAAATAACCTATGCGCATTGTATCACGCAGTGCGTTGCGCAAATATAAACGTAAAGTAAATAGATTTTCCCGTTATGTATTCAGGAACACACAATATCAGTTTTGAAACTAAATTATGTTGAAGTAAAATTTCAATGTCTTTTAGTTTCAATTATGTATTTATCAAACTCTCTCACTCTTTCTCTTTCTCCCTCTCTCTTTCTCTTGTTCTCTCTCTCTCTCTCTCTCTCTCTCTCTCTCCTTATCTCTTTGTCTTTCCCTCTTTCCTTTTCTCACTTTCTCCCTCTCTCCATCCAAGTATCTATCTATCTATCTATCTATCTATCTATCTATCTATCTATCTATCTATCTATCTATCTATCTATCTATCTATTTGTCTGATGATTTATCGTTTTCGTGATTTGTATATATGCATTTGCGTATATGTATATATATATATATATATATATATATATATATATATATATATATATATATATATATATTTCTGTATCTATATGTATATAAATCGAATTGCAGAATGCGACAACCATTACGGGCGATCTTACCGACCGGCTACGCACGGTATGTGTATATACCCATCCCATATATATATATATATATATATATATATATATATATATATATATATATATATATATATATATATATATATATATATATATATATATATACTAGCTGGCTCTTGTGCCGTCAACAATGATGGCTAATTGCAGTATTTTATAGATAAATAAAGTAGAAAACCGAGATTTTGTTTTAATAATTCTTGTATTACTAACTTTTTTTGTGAAAAATCTATCCGCAACTAACATCCTTTGACTGCTTGTTTCCTTCAAAAAGGATTTTCAAGTTGTTTTTCCTTCTTAACCGACTTAAAGCTACATATAGCTGGGCGTGACTAAATACGTGAGTTGGCAAGTAAATACCAAATACACAGAGTTTAAACGCTGCTTGATTTTTCTTTTCAGCATTGAATGTTCACCATCCCACCTTCCATGCACACACACCCACACAAACACACACACCCACACAAACACACCTTCCTTTTATATAAGCAAACATAAAATCACACAGAGTTGAAACGCTGTTTGATTTAACTTTTTCTCCGTACAGTTTCCATCATTCCACTACGAAGACTGCCATCACTCCTTCCTTCTTTATTCATCTATCAAACCTACATTTCTCATTCATATGCTGTGACTGAGAAAGACACGATAGGTACAAAACCAAGTTTTATCTTTAATAAATCTTTTACTACAAAACTTATGAAGCAGTTTTCGTATACATTCGCGGCTTTCGTCCAAAGTATCTAATGCTCTTAGATTGTTTTTTCCTTGGTGCTGGCCAGATTGGAGCAATCTCGAGTATAACCAGCCGAAATTGCAAAGATAATCTGGAACTCGACTGAGGAAAGAAAACTCTGAATGACCAGTCTTTGTTCTCTTTGTATCGTTTATTGCTTTTAAATAAAGTATATATATATATATATATATATATATATATATATATATATATATATATATATATATATATATATATATATATATATATATATATATATATATAGAAATATACGTTTGTGTGTGTGTATGTGTGTGTGTTCTTGTATGTGTATGTGTGTGTGCAAATTTCTTCGTAGCAACGTTTATGCTCTCGTACTGTCCTCGACTTGTGTTAAGAGCAATGTTTAGTTACTGTAATTACTTCGCATAATTATAAATTAATTACGCAATTTAAATAGATTTCATTATATGATTTCTCTTTAATTACACCACTGGAAATGCTGACTTAACTGATTACATTATGTCTCCATTGTTTTGCAATCGATTTAGTATTTTCAGTTCATTAATCTTTGATGATATGGAAATATTTTAAATTTCTAAATTTGTCACATGCATAGGTAAAATAATATCATTAATTAATTTTAATACTGATCGAAATATCGATAACTTCTCAATAAAGCATGTTATTCTAACTTCATTTCTGATATCGTTTTACTTTAGGTATTAAATAGCCATTGGTACAAAATGATGATTTGGTATTAGTTTACAGAGTGCGAAATTTCCGCATATAATTATTATGTCAAATAAACATTGTACTACCTTACTGAAATATATATCACATATTTGGAAAGATAGAAATGAAGAAAAGATTTATGTTGCCGCCTCAAAATGAGTTCAGTTTGTTATAAACTTACTAACGTTGCCTCCATAATTACGACAGTTATATGTTACGTGTGCATTTGTATGTATACATATACATAAACTTTCATAAACCCACCTACACAATGTATATATACATATATCTATATCTATGTATTATGTTTGTATCTATCTATATATCTATCTATGTATCTATGTATCTATGTATCTATCTATCTATCTCTCTCTCTATCTCTCTCTCTCTCTATATATATATATATATATATATATATATATATATATATAGGTGTTGGATAAAATAATAAAAATACCAAGCATCATACCATCATAATTTTGAAATAGCTTTAAAACAGCCAAAATCTTGTTTATTTTTATGTTTTTATTATTTATTATTAGTGTTGCTTAATATGCTTTGCTAAAATTGCTGTTTCTCTTCAGATATCATCAGAAAAAGGTAATTAAATTTCATTAAAATAACAGATCTATCGAACTTTCATAGATGTCAAATTCTTAGTGCTCGTATAGAAGGCGGAAGCGTAACGAAAACAACCGAAATGTTTAATGTATCAAGAAGTACTGGCAATGACCGAAAATACATTCATTTATACATATATAGATATAAACATATACACATAACATTATTAAAATTGATAATAATATGTACGAATAATTATGTCAACACATTATTATCAAGGTAATCCAAGTTGGTGAAATCTAACTGAATATGTGAAAAAAATTAGGTGTTAAACAACATAACTAAACGAAGCACCAAGACAAATTTATTTTTAGATATTCATTAATTTAGATATTCATTAACCAAGAGCAACGTCATTGAACAAATAATTTACTTTGTAAAAACAAAATATAAAAAATACCATACTAATTCCATATTTTTTGATAATTTCAGATCTACATAGAAAAACAATCCCCAGGAATTCATAAAGCATGACGTAAAAATTAGTAAATTTATTCAAAAATATTGATGACATCACTGAACACCTGCAGAATAAAACTATAAATAATAATTCTAAGTAATGTTTAATAACTACTACATGTCGGAATAATTAAATATCTATTTATTTAATATGATAAACCCTTGTAACATTATTGTGTAATATGGAATATTATTATATTCAACATCATATACAACCAGCAATGACAGAACTGAATAATTGAAAAATCGAGATTACTGAAAAGACAACCAAGTACCTATTTATTTATCATATTAATCTCTTTTATAGGAATTAAACTTATTATATAATCGAAAACTTATAATTAATAATATATACTATTCTTAGTGATCTCGGTGGATAATTAAAGAATAAAAATTATTGATAATAATTCTATGTTATCCTTAATCGAAGATTAGATTCTATACATCGATATAATTAATTACTTGCACACTATATCAAACGCTTAAATAGGCAGTTACTTTATTATATAATAATTAATTGAAGATTTATTATAATCAATAATTGAAATGTTTGAATGTCTTTCTTAATTTATGGCAACATCTTAAAGCTAAGTGCCCATTAAAATTCCATAAAATTAATTTAGATGTAATTATAAATATAATCCTTCGAGGTAGTGATCACAAGTAGAATTACCAATATTAAATGATGATGCATAAGTAATAATATATATGTACAATCATTTCAACGGCAAAATATATAAGCAGAAACTTTGAAGAAATCTTTGAACACCACAATCTACCTGGTGTTCAGCAAAATTTAAATGGAGAGAAATATTGAAATACGCAAACGAATGTAAGGGAATGAGAATGTATTCATCTCATCCTTTGACAGTGGAGCCATATCATGTGATACAGAATGAAGCAGTACTGAGAAGGAAGTAAAAGTGCAGGACATAGCCTGTAGAAGAACTCATCATCCTCTCGCAGCACGTTTTATATACTATTTCACAAAAACTAATGTGCTTTTCTTAGTTTGACAGGGTTATGTATTCTAACATACGCAAAGTATTTTTCTTTTCTTCAGTTAATTATGAAATAACTTAAGCCTTATCTTCAGGTATATGGCAGCGTACTATTTTGTTTTCTATTTCATAATTTTTCAAACATTATAAATTATTTACATAGTGCTTGTTCTTCAGACGTATATGACACTGAATTGTTTTCAATGACAATAGATAAATATACAGTAATATAATGTGACCACTTTAGACACTCATCTGTGTTTCAATTGAAATCTTCGTTGATTCACTGTTACCTCTCACATTAATAGCTACAGCAGTTCTTCCTCTTTCATTTAGCACTTTGTACATACTTGTGAATGTTACCGATGTATCTATCTATAACAGTGTAAAATAAATCTCATTATGCAAAAACTGTTTCTGTGTGGAAAATATATTAGAAAAATTGTTGATAATAAAATATATTTTGCACCTGAAAATATAATTATTTTACCTAATCAAATTCAATTATCATTCCCTTTGGAATGCAAAATAAGCTGAAAGATTTGTACAAGTTGAATAGATTCCTAAATATATTGCCGAGTGTAAATTAATAAATTCTGAATCCATTTCGAAACTACTGAATCGGAACCTCAACAAGGGATTTGTTTTAATAAATTAAAGTTACTTATATAATTCAGGTAATTTAATTTTATAAATTCTTCTACCTATAGAATATATTTATGTAAACTTGATCTTTATATTTAATATCAATGAGTATTAATTTTTATCAATTGCTTTTGGCGTAATTTTATTTGTATGCACATAGGTATACTTTACTAAAAATATACTAAGTTTTTAAAAAATATACTGATAGCTGGTGAGTCAACATTTACAATTTGTCACAAATCTCCAGTTGTAAACGTACCCGTGATTTCTAGTGTTACTTCTCATACCTTTGACACAGCCGATATAGAATCTTTAAGAAGTATTTATCGCAACATAAAATTATAGAAGTTCAAATCCACTGCTAGGCATTATACCAAGTGCGCCCTAAAATAGCTTATAGTACACCCAGAATGACAGAAACTGTAAAAATGTCCCGCAGCAGACAGTGTATAATACGCCTGTATTTGGAAAGGAACATGACGCACTTGGATATGAAATATATTATGTCTCTTTAAAATTTTGTTTCTGATGAGAGCTGGTTAGTCTTGTTTCACTTAAAGGAATCATATGTAATAGTAATTTCAATGATTTAGACTACAAAAACGAGTATTTATACTGATACAATTTTGTACCGTATTGATGAAAGTATTCTGATATATTGCACCATCCACGAAATTTCAACAAATCTTGCTGTCCACTTTCATTTCTCTTTTTGCATAAATTACACGATATTATCACTTTTAGAAAAACAACAACAGTAAAATAACAAGACTGTGCAGTTGCTGAGCTTTCACTCTCTAATAGTCACTGTCAATTTACCCGTTGTGCCTTGGTTGTATTGCGTCTGGTCGGAGCACTATGGGTAGATACAAACCATTAAATAAAGCATGTTACAGATTGATAACACGTCATCCTCGAAAGAGAATTATACCTGTATTACCTTATAAAGGTGCGTGTATTCGGGTGTGTTTGTGTATGCGTGAGTGGAGATATATCTCTATATCCGTCCTTGGGCGTGCGCATCCCATGTGAAATATTACGCCAGGTCTGCTTCTTTTATTGGCACATAACAATCTTTCTGATCTAGTAGTGATATTCCAGCAGAGATTTTCTTTCAAAATCAATACTTTTCGATATTTTAGTCTGAGTGTCTTATTTTAAAAATAGCCGAAATTGTTTTCACCTTCTTGTGATGTTGAAATTGAATTGAGTTCAAATAGATATCGTTAATCTGATTATGTCTGGCTGTTTTGAAAATTTTATATGCTATAATATGATTGGTTGTAGGCCACTGATGCAAATGATTGCAATATTCTAATATGCAACGCATTAATATGTTAGCTAGGTTTGAAAATAAAAGTGATTCCCTTAGTTTTACAACGTATCTTAATTTTTTCAAGTATTGTAATTATTTTTGTTTTAGCCTCTTTACTGTGTACTTTCACTGTAGCACCGAGAACAATTTTCTGTTCCTTGGGTATAAGTAATAGCTTATTTGTTTTGTATTTCTTCACCAGTCCCAAAGTACCTACTTCTGTGATTTTCCTTTCTCTTTTCAGTTCACTCATTCAATGCGTGGAGTGAAAAAATTCTAAATTTATTATTCTCAGACTATTGAACATGTACAGACATACCTACATGAAGACCTATGTATTAGTGTATGTATGTGTATATATATATATATATATATATATATATATATATATATATATATATATATATATATATATATATATATATATTTGTTTGTATGCATACATTTGAACCGTTATATCTTTGAATATATACAGCTGTAAATACTAAATTGTAACATGCTGAGCTAAGAAGTCACGGAATAAGAATCAGGTTGAAAGATATCCGCGGAACTGATGCAGTTATTTTTTCTAATTAGTATTGCTTGTTCATTTACTATCCAGCTGAGAACATAAAACTATCTTTTAACGATGATAATAAGACTTGATACCTATTATCGAGTCGTGCGTTAAACCACCAAGTTTAGTTCTGGTAAATTTGTTCGAGAGAAGTTCATAAAAAGAATCAATTTTAAAGGGAATGTTAATTTTAGCTGCAATTTAGTTTTAATTGGGGACGAAAAAAGGGGAAATGATATTCCTGTATATCATGGCATTTCTGCGGATATTAAGGAATAATGTGTAGCAATATATATTACTCATGTGGCAATATATATTCATCTTACTGAGAGTCCTTATGACTTTAACACTCGTGATGTTTCTTGTATATCCTGGCATTGATATATTTCTGAAAACGATCGTTTAACGTTAAATCAAGAAACTGCTCAGAACTTGTTAATATTTCTACTCTTTCAGTTTCAGTACATTCAGACTTTGTATAGTAAAGTAATATATAATTTAAAGTGTCTCATTTTGAAGGAAAATAGAATACGATCCTAGTATTGTTTCGGAAAAATAAAAATGAATATAGCATAGTAGGCCATTGACATTCTATCATCCTAAGATTGTATTTGAATTATTGTACATTTATGTGATTCTCTTTCATATGATTGACTTAGAGTAATTACATATTTTTGAATAATAAATAAGGGCAAGTTCATCACATTGCTTATTATATTTTAGCGCTTTCTTTTAAAAAGACTTATTGTCGAAATTGGAGACAGGTAATAATTAAACTTGGACAGAAATAATTTGAATTTTCTTATTATTAGCTGCCAAAAATATCGACCCAGTTTTCGTGTGATTGTAGGATAAAGGAAATACATTTCTTAAGGTTTCTTTAAGCAGAGGTTGAAAATAGCATATATATAAAAGACCTTCTTTAATTACTAGAGAGAAAAGGCTAAATCCGTATCAATTCGAAATAATTGCGCAATTATATTGATTGCAATTCATAACGCGGTGATTATAATTGAATTATATGCATAAGAATTATCGTCTTTTCGGGAAGATTCTACGACCTCGCATGCTTGCAAGCTTGCTACATAACAACAGTATTGTAACATTTACACTTTGGAAGAAACATTTCAGCCACACACTTACAGACACTGTCTATTATATTCACTATATTTCACCGGATTTTACCGAATGGAAATGTCAATACGACAGTTTTTGTGTTTTTATATATATTGACCCTTCTTATCATCCAGTTTCCGGTTTCAAAACACTGTATGTGAGTTCGATAACTTTAAAGCGAAGACAACCGTGAGATATTATTTCAATTTTATTTAAATTTCTGAAATACATATTCAACAACCAATAAAAGGGATTCCTATAATGATTCTTGTTCCTATAAATATATGTTGTTTGTTTTTACTTTACAAACAATCCCATGATTTAGCTCATATTTTGAGCAACTAGCATCGACGCAAAGCATGATACTTATATCGTGCGATGAAAGAAGATTCTAGATTGTTAGTGCATTATTTTTGCGGGGAGGATTCAATTTCAAAACCTTATCAACTGTGTAGGCAGATCCCTAACGCATATTATCATAAGTAATGTTAGTGTTCCGTTATGGACAAAGTTGTCTTACCTAAGCTTGAACATGGCTGTGAACAAAACGTTTTATTTAGTGAAGCTAATAATTCTGACTTGATTTCCAATATATATATATATGTGTGTGTGCGTGTGTGTGTGTGGGTGTGTGATGTGTGTGAGTGTGTGTACGTATGTACTTATGTTAGCACGTATTTGTAGGTATATGACAAAATGTGTATTACATTCTGATTGAGTTGCATATGTAAGAGATCCGTCAATCAGAATACCTTACACTGGATGTGTAACACTTGTTTACACATTGTCACATAGCCATTTCCTGATAGCCTGGTAAAAATCAAAGGCCTATAAATACATGGACTGTAACTGGAATTGTCAGGAGTTTAGCTGTCTAAATATAATATATAAATTTAATATATTAATATAATATATAAAGATATAAATTTAAAGGAAAGATACTTTCCTCCATAGATATTTGGTCCAATGTGTTGGGATTCATAAAACGATGAGATGTATTGTAGAAACTAAAACAATGCCACTTTATCGTTTTATTATGTAATATAAACCTGAAAAGACATACACCAATGTTAAAGACATAATGACTCTCAGAAAGATGACTATATATTACCACATAAGGAATATGTATTGCAAAATATAGTATATATGGAAATGCATTATTCCTTAATTACCACAATACCTTAGATAGACCTAGAAGATGAGAAGGTGAAAATTATGATACAAAATATATACAATTTTGGTATCAAGAAACAGACATTGAAATAACCTGGAATAATCTGGAAGATAAATTAACAATAGTGCTGAAAAATATATTAGTTTGTTCACAGAAATTCACATACACACACACACATACTCACACGCACACAAACAGACACACACATACCCCTACACACCCACATTCTCACATATATATGTATAAGAAAAGTCGATGAAAAAGGAATAAACGATTACATAAGGATCGTACTGCAGAGGTAATGCAGTACGATCGTTTCATGCAACTCCATTTAATTGAACAATGTAATCATTACATCAATTTAAAATGCAGAGCAATCCTCAGCTGCACAAAGACATAGCATTTGATATTCATAGAAGTTTTATCTTTTCGTAAAACTAATGGCTGAAGGATGTTGGTAGACAGCAGTTGTTTTTTAGCGATGTCAAAGATGTTTGCTGTACTATATTGGACGATGCTAGGTATCACTATGCTCATAAATTTCGTAGCCTGCTCATACATCACAAAGTGAAAACAATTTAATTAATGATAATGTCGTGTTAATATCTGGCGGGAGTCCATGTCACTAGCACATCAACTAATGTATAGCCAACATACTCAGGTGAGATATACAGCGTTATTTATTATCTTAATAATTGAATTATCCATATATAATGATATAAAATCTCCTACATGGAAGAACGCATATGTATGCATATATATATATATATATATATATATATATAAATATATATATATATATATATATATATATATATATATATATATATATATATATATTTATATATATATATATATATATATATATATGCGTGTGTTTGGAGTAAATGACAGTGTTTGTGTACGTGTATGTATATATATAATACACACACACACACACCCACACCCGCACACACAGACAGACACACACACACGCACACACACACACACACGCACACACACACACACACACACACACACACACACACACACACACACACACACACACATATATATATATATATATATATATATATATATATATATATATATATATATATATATATATATACGTATACATATGTATATGTGTATATTTACACACACACACACGGGGTGTAGGAGTATATAATGTCGTCTAAATTACGCAAAAATGAAAATAACACTGACATCTCATTTTAAGAGATATATTTGCCTAAGTTACATAAACATGTTTTGAAATTGTAAAGACTAAATTTATTCAATAAAATCGTCATTCGTCTTCAACCAAAGACTCCAGACGACTTCAGATTCTTCTGCTTCTGTGGCCAGTCATAGGTTCTTCTAGCAGCCACCCTCTTGACTCAGGGCAGCACTACCTCCACCAGGCACATGATATAGGTCTCTGTGTTAAATCTCAGGCTGCGTGGGAAGATAAATGGAGGCACAACGTCACTCCAAAGACCATGACGTTGAATGGGTGTTTGATTTTTATCACTCTCGGTGCATGCCCTCATATTGTACTGTCCTTAGTTTGACACCCAAATACTCTGAAGTGTTGCTATCGGATCGGCTGGAGCGAATGCCAAGCAGTACGATATGTACCTTCCAAATTTCAGGCAGATTGAATGCAATATACGACAAATTTCATTTCTCATAACGATTGTTACGACCCATCCTGACGCTTTAGCATCAAGGTATGCAACACAACCAGTTCTATAGTATTCTACCTTCGAGTTATTCGAAATAATCGTGCTGAGCAATAACATTTCTCATATATACAATTTTCGCCCCTCTATCATTTGCTATATACATACATATTCACATACACACATACATACACACTCACACACACACACACACACACACACACACACACACACGCGCACACACACACACACACACACACACACACACACATATATATATATATATATATATATATATATATATATATATATATATATATATATATATATATATATACATCTTTGTAGATAAATGTGAATACTCGAAAATATTTGTGCGTATTTATATACTTATATACATGTTAATTTATCTTAGTTTGATGTATATTTTACGAAAACTAATGAATATTTAATAGGCATAAAAAATTACCTATACATCGATATAGACACACACACACACGCACACACACACACACACACACACACACACACACACATATATATATATATATATATATATATATATATATATATATATATATATATATATATATATATATATTATTTTATTATTCCAGGCTGTATACAAGGAAGGATTAACATTTTTCCATTGTTCACTATTTTCGAGCCGTAATCAAGAAATATTTGAATGGAACTTACCCATGATTGAAGTAAGTCTAATAATTTCCTAAATATATTTTGATGTATGTGTAACTATTACGAAACAATTTGTAACGGAATTGCATCCCAGAGCTAAAGAAAAAAAAATACTTCATTTGTGAAAAAGAAATTTAATTCTAGAGTTTCTCGTAAATTCTCTACTATGTTGTAATTTTATTGTCCAAAGCTTTCAAACCTACGTTCCTACAAATATACATGTCCGCAGGAATTTCTGTGTAAGTTACTGCAAAAACGATAATCGGAGTGTTTATGATAAAATAACTGTCAGGGAGTGAAGACGATTGCGTAGTTTCTAGTACTTAGGGATTATTTATAAACCAATATGTATGTATATACATGCATATGTGTATGTGTGTGTGTGTATACACACATGCAATCATATAACTCAAGTCTCGATTTTAATCTATGTTGTTTAAATTGCTTATTCGTTTTATATATATATATATATATATGTATATATATATATATATATATATATCATATATACGTCATATAACAGATTCAACAGATGTATGTATTAAGTTAATGATGCTTCATAATGGATCAACTTTTTAAGTACATTCCTAGGTCTATATATATAATCGTGCGGGTACATATATACAATCGTGCGGGTGTGTCATCTGCGTCTGTATGTGTATGCATACTTGAATGCGTACGCAGTTTTGTGTTTGCGTGTGTGCCTGTGTAGATATATGCATGTATCTGTGTAGGTATGTATGTATATATATATGAAAGACGAAAGATGGAATATACGAGAATGTTTATTATTAAGCACGACAATTGTTTCGACATATCTAACATCATTCCCTCAAGGGTGAGGCACTTAAGAACTATTTGAGAAGCAAACGGCGCTGCAGAGTATCTCATCGTGTGATAAATAGATACAGCTCGTTAAAATAACAGTCCTGCAATGTATGTTCTCATTTCGTAGAAAGAAAAACAGTAAAACGTCATTTACATAGAAGATCAAAATAAAATCACAGACACAAGAAAGAACACGAATGCAGCGAGAAAAGAATATATATAATGATTGCTTCATCTTGAGAAATAATAGCCATCCCATCAACATACACACCACACTCCATCAAGCAGCACCATCCCTCCACTGATGAGCCCTCAAGTAACTTTTCAGACCAGCTGCTGTGTGACAGGATTTAAAACACAAGTGACAGATATTATTCAAGTTTCTTCTATATCGTTGCCCATTGGAATCTGATTCTTAAGAAATGCTTTTTTTTTATATAGATAGATACGTAGGTAGACATACATGTACTTACACCTATATACATACATGTACTCATGTACATACATATGTATTTGCATGGTATAGCCTATACACATATTTGCGTGTTTATCCGTTTTTATAGAAGAAAACGTATGTATATCACAGGGTAATTTAAGAGCGTCCAAAGTCCTTCCTTGCGCTTCTTTCTGCTAGGCATTGCTACTCTCATGTCAGTTGCCAATCTATATTGATTGATGGCCTTGCCTATGTTAAAAATTATACTTCTGTAGACAGAAATAGACACTCCTTTTAGAGCCGTATTAATTCTAGAAGCAAAATGATGTCACTTCATTCATTGGGATAGTGGATTAAATATTTAATAATGCATCAAGCACACATGCCTTTTGAATAAATACATCACCATGTCCAAAGCACGACCTTGACTCCACACAGATGAAACAGTAAAATGTAGGATGCATATTTACTTATGATACATGTCTGTCAGTATGTATGTATGCCTATATGCCTGTATGCCTGTATGTATGTACGTATGTACGTATTTATGTGTGCATGTGTGTAGTATGTATGTATTTAAATGTGAGTCTCTATGTGCGCGTGTGCCATTTGACATTTTATCTATATCCTTCTAAGTATAATTTATATATCAAAAACAAAACAAAATATACATGTATAATGCAGCTTTCATAATTTACGTAAATGGTTCCAGCGTATATCCTTTGCTGCATTATATGATACGAAAATAATATTTTAAATAGATATGAATCCAGTTTAAAAGCTTTCCCTAGCAGAATAATTTTGCATCGTAATACTTAGAAATGTACAATGCATCTGTAATGTTCAAAGATTATTTATAAAACCCAGGTATTTCTGAAATCCTTTCGATTTAGTTAAGCCCTTTTTGTATTCGTCATCGTTATTTTCCTAAAAGTATTCTATTACACAATGTATATTATAAACACGCACACACGTTCAAAAACACATTATCCATACGTAAATACTCATTTTAAGCACCACCCACGCTCATGAGCGCTCGTTCCAACATTTACGTGCACACATGATGATATATATATATATATATATATATATATATATATATATATATATATATATATATATATATATATACGTATATATGCACACATATATATATAGAGAGAGAGAAGGGGAGAGAGAAAATGTGAGAAAGATATCCACACACACACACTCACAGACACACATATATATATATATACATATATATATATATATATATATATATATATATATATATATATATATATATATATATATATATATATATATATATATATATATATATATATATATGGCAAATATATAATGACCATCCGAAATACAACAATACATACATATATATATATATAGATATATTATATTATATTATATCGTATTGTATAATGTAACATTATATTATCGTATGTTATATTCCATGTGATTATATAGTATGAAAGACAAAAAGAAAGGCTAAACAAATACAACTATAAGCCGAGATTATTTAACGAACTAAATTGCTAGCTTGAGTTTCAGAGAAATGAAAAAAAAAAATTATGATGTATTGTGTATTACCTTATTTCGAAAAAAATCTAACGTGAAAAAGAGACAAGACTGGAAAAAATATAACTGAAAAACATGACACTTAAGAGGAAAAATATAACGTAAAATATCTGCAAAAAAATGTCCGACAGATCCTCTGTCAACATAGTGGCCATGCGATGATATGAAATTAAATGCTGAGCTGAATAGTGTTTAACCTTATTCAGAGATAAAACAAAAAGGTGAATATACGTGTAGGATTTTCAAGTGAGTGGAGGAGTATTTTGGTGGTCAGTATCAATCTTGTGTATGTGTGTTTATGCGCGCGTGTGTGTGTCTGTGTGTGTCTGTGGGTATGTGTATGTGTGTGTGTGTGTGTGTATTTGTCTGGGCTTGAGATCCTGCATGTGTTTCTTTTATGCTCATGCCTATGTTTACGTACACCTATATATGGATGTCTTTTATATTGTATTATGAATGCATGTGATCCTGTATGACATATAACGCTCGGCAGTGTATTCTTTCGGCTTAAACTTGTTTGTGCTTGAGCGCGCGTCTATTCGAGTATGTGTATGTTTAAGCTACAATAATCCCTCGCCATATCGCGGGCCATCTGTCACAATTCACCTACTACGGTTCAGTTATTGCGGTTCACCAGTCGCTGTTCACCTATCAAAGTTGATTATTAAGGTTACGTCGATTCCTCCGTGTTGCTATCTTGTATTTATAATAAAATAAATATATACAAATCATAAAATTAATTAAAAAAATATACAGTACAGTACCGTCTCTACTTCGCGTTTTCCACCTTTCGCAGGGGTTTTTGAACGTAAAATTTGCGATAGTAGAGGTATTACTGTGGTGATACCTTCTTACGTAATGAAATGACTATGTGACACAAAGTAAATATTCAGCATATATGCGTATATATTCGCTATATGTTTCTACAAGAATGATATCGGAGCCGTGATAAAATGCGTGTAGTGGAAAGGGTCATTGAGTACGCATAGAAGTGGAAGTTAGCATAAAAATGTGAGCGTGCTAAGTGAGTGAGAAGTTATTATAAAATAACAGTTGGTGAACTGAGATTCAAATATGACTGGTTTTCATAGGAATGATTGAAACGCTGCTCTCAACAATAATTAAAGGTCTGGTTTTTAAGTACAAGCCGAGCACTTACGAAAGGCGTAGCCAGTATATGCATGAAACAGATTGCCCAGAAATAGTGGTCTGTGTGTCGAGCTAGAGACCAAGAGGATGCTCTTAGATAGATTGAACAAATGATTATAGGTTTTTTTAATTCAACGTTATATAACGTGTTACATGAAGAATATTCCATGACACCGGGCGTAAGGAAGAAACAAAAATAAGAAAGATGTAGTATTGGTTAATGTATATATATATATAACTATGTGTGCGTATGTGTGTGTATGTGTGTGTGTGTGTGTATACATACACACGAATGTAGTTCATACATAAGATCAATATATTCTCCGTATATTATATATATACATGCGTGTGCGTGTGTGTGTGTATATATATATACATATACATACCGTGTGTTTGGTATGCAAGTTTCTTGCCACGGTCATGCCTATATATATATATATATATATATATATATATATATATATATATACACACACATAAAATATAGTTGAACAGATGCACACCATATATGTTTGTTTCAGTGTGTGTTTGTGTGTGTGTGTACATGTAATTCATATATTAATTGGTATTAGCATGTACTTTTCTATACTGAAGAATAGTATGTATAATTATATTCATCTGATAAGTCCCTAAAGATGTATATATTATAAGTAGGATTGCATTGCATGGTTGTTTGTCCAACATGGATTCTAGTTTTGTAATATATTTCTGCTGAGATTACCTAAATGTAATACCGTTAAATCTTTATTCCTTACATTTTAAAAATGTAATATATTCTTAATAAAATAGAACTAAATAGATTTGATTCCAGATAGATTTTATGAAGTAATTTGTTCATAAACATACACAACAAAAAATATTGCAATCCACACAGTGAAGCGGATTTGCCAACATATGTAATGGTCGGAAAATGTCTTGCTGCTCACACACATATCGGAACTGCATGGATAAATACATAATGTAGTGTATACACACAATCTCACATACAACCAGAAATCCTTCCAGCGACGGATTGCTTAACCATGCTTGTATATATGTGAAATAACATTAATGTGTGTAAATAAGATTTTTATTGTGAATAGAAGTGATTATGATATATCGATTTATGCTATCCACTGTGTATGTGTAATAAAATATTTATAATGTATATACGAGTGGGAAATCGTTGCTATTATCATAACGCAATTTTTAAACAAAGCAGTATTTACTTATGAGTGAGTATCTTTCCAATGAGAGACGTTAGAAATACGTATGAAATACCTGTGAACTGGGAGTCTCGCCTACGGACGTGAAGAAGCAGTCTTCTGAATAAGTGTATATGAAAAAGAAGTTCGTCATATGTGTGTGTGTGTGTGTGTGTGTGTGTTTATATGTTTATAAGCAGATGAGAGAGAGAGAGAGAGAGAGAGAGAGAGAGAGAGAGAGAGAACTAGAGAGAGAGAGAGAGAGAACTAGAGAGAGAGAGAGAGAACTAGAGAGAGAGAGAGAGAGAGAACTAGAGAGAGAGAGAGAGAGAGAGAGAGAGAGAGAGAGAGAGAGAGAGAGAGAGAGAGGGAGAGAAAGAATAATAATCTGTAAATGTGAGTTCAGTTCACACATCGTTACGGAAACACTGTAGCAAGTTTCTGTCTGTTATTGTGACTTACAGACAACTTGAACAAACTTAGTCTATGTTAGACATAATTTCCTTGATTTGATCGGAAAGATGGCCACCGTTATTGCCGCACAAACACAACAACAACGACAATACCATAGTCTTGTTTGTGTATTTGCGCACATAACTTATAAAATACTGTGCGTGTTTTTCGTTTGTATGATTGTACGACCGGCTTGTGCAGACTGTCTATCTAGCAACCTCGAGGCTAAGCTACAAGTGATCTACGTATTGTGCAAGCCTAGTGGGAATGAACCCAAGAGTACGTGGTTCGTAGTTACTAACTACACTTTTCTCATTTGGCACATGTGCAGTGAATGTGAAAGCACGATGGGAATAAAACTCTCGAACATTTACAAACTGTAATATTCACCATTCCCCAATAAAGCTTCATATCATGTTACTATGAATGTGTATCTATGATCGATTAAACACAAGTAGTGTTTTCTGTCTTGGAACTTTCATTACTCTTTATTGTCATTTTGTACGTCTTCGCGTCGAAATTCCACGCTTCCGTTCTCCAGTAGTTTTATATTTCGAGAATTCAACAAAACTGGAGAGAAAATATGTGAAACATATTTTTTCTCCAACATAATGAAAGTTGAATACGCCGGAGATTTATGTAAGGGAATGTACGAGGAGAAAGACTCAACAATATTTTATTCTTTGTATTTTATCTTTGAAATGAAGATTCACTTTAACGCTTTCGGCAGAGATTCCTGTGTTACAAATATACATTTATTTCCAAGAAAGAAGACTGTCTCTGGAGATGATGTTTCGCTCTATTCCTCTGAAGGGATATCATATTGCTTTTCTTCGAATGAGTGAAATTAAGATTTGCATGGTATTAAGAGGCTTTTACATAACGGGACAGGAATTTGAGAATCAACATTGTAGAAACATCGACGTTAAGTCTAATATCTGTGTGTGTGTGTGTGTGTGTGTGTGTGTGTGTGTGTGTGTGCGTGCGTGTGTTTGTAGGTATGTGTGTTTATGTGTAATATATATTTCTGCCAGGAATGACTAAGTATTTGGTAGAGCAACCCATTACATGCGTACACGCTTATAGTAGGGCACACAAATCACATGAGTACATGCACACGCAGGCGCACAGGCGTACATGTATATTTGTATGTATATATATATATATATATATATATATATATATATATATATATATGTATATATATATATACATATATATAGAGATAGATAGATAGATAGATAGATTTTAGATAAATTTAGATATTTTGCGGCCAAATATTAGACTAGGTTGCATCTATCCACTTGATAGGATAAGTTAATCCATTTTTATGTGAAGTATGTTGTCCTCATGGACTATTCACCATGTTGTTGACTGATATATATCCAAGTATATAAACAATTTATACAATATCCCTTGAAGAAATTTGTCTAGACATCGTTTGAAAGTGATGGAATCTTTTACTTATTTAATTCTTTGAAGGATTACGTTATGTAGGTCCTTTGGATGAAAATAAATTATTTTACAGTGTATTTATGTGTTGTACACCTGAAATGTTTAATGTGGGTATGACATGCGGCTCATTTGTGTCATTTGTGTAATGCTAGATGTGTACACTTCACATTATGCAAATCATGTAGCTCTCACGGTGGCGTGGGAGAGAATGAAGTCAAAATGTTTTATAATGGTCCCAATAATCAAGATCACCCATACCTTTTAATTTTTTAGTGGGCTGACTCAATTATCGTAATGTTTTGTTTGATGCGGAGAAACCACAGGGTGATGCGGTGTTCTAGGTGTAATAAAAAAGAGGAGGAAAGCAGAATGATGCCATCTAGCTCTCAGGTCTGGTAAGTTCTGAGAATTCAGCAGCTTATGTTGCGAAACATCGATTTTATTGATGATGTGAGTGTTTAAGCCTAGACGGTTGCTCAAAATTACGTCTTGCCTGATAATATTCGATACTATTAGTAAGTCCCCTGCAGGAAGATAGTATGAATGTTGGAGTGCATTCCTTTTTCCAAAGTGCATGAGTTCAGATTTTCCCTCATTTAACGGCATGTTGTTGTTTGCGCCTTGGCTCTAGATGAGATTTGTGTTCTGTCTTCTCCGGTGATAATTTTTGGGAGTTTAGAGTTATCTGAAAACACGTTTACTTTTCTATGCTTCGTAATGCTTTAGATGCCATTTTCATAAGCAATAGAGAGACGCGGATTCAAAATAGTTCCCTGACGTACACCACTGCTGAATTTCTCTGGGCTTGAGTGAATTACACCGCTCTCATGCTCTGTTTAGTTCACCAGGACGTACCTAAGCCAAAGCAGCTGTTTACTACATATCCAGAATTGAACACTTTTAGCAAGAGGATACTCTGGTCGACTCTGCCGTA
The DNA here is from genome assembly GCF_046866305.1 of Octopus bimaculoides. NCBI lineage: Eukaryota > Metazoa > Mollusca > Cephalopoda > Octopoda > Octopodidae > Octopus > Octopus bimaculoides. Next base: position 142,908,910 of record NC_142930.1, read on the forward strand.
GGCTTTGCCAAGGACAAAGTAAATAACGTTAGAGTTCGAACTAATACCTTAACACCAAGCTAATGTAATTTTACATTGTTAAGTAAATTTATAAACCCGAACTATTTGTAACTGAGAAGTGAATGAGAGAGGAATGGTCAGAGGTAGAAACAGTTGAAGAGAGGGTTAGATAGTCTCTACTACAGCGAGAGTCATGCTGGGTAGAATTTAGAAGATTGTTAATCTGCAGGAAACCAGTTATCGTTGATCTCACAGATTTTTTTTTTTTTTGGAACATTTTGATGATGTAAGAGGTGAGCGAGATTAGGTGATAGGTTACTGCAAGACTCTTGTTTTATTTATTGAAGAATAATATTGTAGACTGGTAAATGAACTGCTTCGGTATATGGCCTACTTCTAAAGGATGCATCTGGACGCTGTTTAGGGTGGATGCAAGCTGGTCTCTACATTCATCCAGGATAGAAGAGGGGAATCTATAAGAACCTCTTTCTAAATGATGCTTGATACCATTCATTGCTGCTGTGATGTCTGACGCAGTGAAACTTGTTAGTGATATGTTGGGGATTGAGCTCGCGGTGATTCCTTTCATGAATATCAGTTGTATTACTAAAGGCAGAGCAATACTATTTCTGTTGGAACTCAGCCATGTTTGTAGCCTGACGGGGATGAATGCTGCTGTCATTAGTCTGGACCATCGGGTGATGCAGCGTTGTTATGTTAGTTGGTATATGAATAAAGCAATTTTTGGTTCTGTTTGATATTTTTATTTTAATTATTCAGTTTTCCTCTACAGTCCTCAGATTGTTAATGTGTGTTTTCATGCAGATCTGCAGATTATATTTTTGCCAACTGAAGCTTTCATATTCCTGTAAATTTTGGATGCATGTTGGTGGTAGTTTTAACTGGTTGAATTCTATATTAATCCTTTTGATTCTCCTATTGAGTGCTTTTATTGTTTTTCTCTTGGGGTGGGGAACTATTTCTACTAGTGTTTATCATGAGAGCTTCTTTTTCGCATTTGTAAGTGACAGTGTTCATTAAACGTTGATGTCTTGTTTCCGTATTAATTTTTTTTTTTTTTTTTAGTGAATACATGTCAGTAAGTTTCAGGTCTTTTCTAATTGCCCCCTAGTCTGCTTTGTGAAGTTGTATGTAGTTGAACTCGTGCACTGCAGCAACAGAAACTTATCTTATCTTTAATTTTCTCTGAATAATAAATGTTATTATAAAGGCAACTGCATTGCCAGTAGCTTCATAATGCTAGGTGTTAGGTTGCCCATCTGAATATGAAACGTGATCGAGCGAAATGATCATGAGGATCTACTTATGTCTATCCTTTCATTGTTCGTACTTATAGTGTACCTACTACTGCATTGGCTATATCAGAAAAATTTTCCCTCACTTGGAAAATGGTTGTTAGTTCTAGGATATAAACTGGATGTCTATTTTCTACATAACCATTTGCTACTCTGAGAATATTGCATTTATTTTATCCTACTTTCCATTTTAAATTCCATTTCGTGCTGAATCTGGTATCGATATATCATTAATTCCAATTCTTAAAAATGCTGCTTTATAGAGCATTTCTAACATACTGAGTAGACCATATTTCAATAAAGACACCCGCATATCTACAGTTACATGTGTGTGTGTGTGTCTGTATGCGTGTATGTATATGTGTTTATAGTATATTTATATAAGTATAATTATAAACGCACAAACAAACGCACGAAACGAGCTGCTTTTCTAAAAATAAGCTTCCGGGTAACATAAAACCAATATATAATTCTGAATTATTGTCGAAGAAATGCAAAACGTATTTTCGTTAAATATGTAATTATACCTATCTTAATAAAATTATACTTTCAATATTGTTTGTAGCAATATTAGTTTACATCAAGTATATTACAAATATAATAAACATAACGAGGTTTAATCAAGATGCACCTACAGCCATGTAGATCATTTAGATAAAGGTTTAATTAAAATGCAATTAAATGTATTACCATGAAAATGAATATAGCTATAAAATGTTAGATACAAAGATAAAGACTATCAAAGTCTTTCTTAGGACAATATTACATTATTTTCTTCTTGTTTTTGAATACATCTTTTTTTACAGGGTATAGCAGTGCGAAATTATTTTATATCATATATGCGTGTGTGTATTATAATATGCTTGTTTACGTATATTTACTTGTTTGAGTATTTGGATTGTGGGTTTGATGCAACATCGCCTTGAATAATTTTAATTCAACGAATCGAACGTAGAAGTTAATGTTTAAGCCTAGTATTTGTTCTATCGCTTCCGTTTGCGAATCTTCGGAGTTAGTGGGACAAAAGCCCGGTATTCAAGTGGTGATGGCAGAAAACACACACACACACACACACACACACACACACACACACACACACACACACACACACACGCACATGAATGTATGTATATTCCTCTTAAAGGAATAAATGCAATGAAGACCTCGAGGAAATTTTAACTCAAAATGAAACAGACGAAATACTGCTCATCATTGTGTCTAGCATGCTCATGTTTGTGCCAGTTCAGCCATTAATCTGAGTGATTACCCTCTACTTTTGAAAAGTAGAAATTTATGGTGGCAGTGCCTTCGAAGTTTCGACTAATTAGACCATGGACTGCCTTATGCCATGATGCAGTTCACACACTCATTCACACGTACATATACAGGCACTCACACACACAGACACAGACACACACACACTGACAAACATACGCACACGTTCACACTCAACCCCGACACACCCACGTGTGTTTGTGTGTGTGTGTGTGTGTGTGTGTGTGTGTGTGTGTGTGTGTTTGAGTGTCTGTGTGCCCTCTGTTCATGAAAGACGTCTTTTAAACCCAATCTGGAGCGAGTACTTCTTAATCGACTTCCCACCCAAAGAAATTTTCCTATTCAACAGGTCAATACGATGAAACACGTCTTCACTTTGTAATTATTCAAACTTAATTTAGTGTTATGACATAATGTCGGAAGCAATATTGTGAGAAATTTGTTTTGCAGCTTTATGTTCCCAGTTGAATTAGAGCCAAGAACAATGTTGAAGTTTACCGCTCCTAGATGGAAGAAAATTAGCCTCTAGTCAAATGCGGTGTGTTAATGGAATCTTTCGTGCTGAAAAGTTGTGCCTCGTACTATATGATCCAGCGAATTTTAAGTCCAGAATTCAAATCCTTTCAACAAGAGCTGTGATTTTTAACCCTTTAAAATCGATAAACTAAATTACATGTTATGACCAGTGGTCGTTGTAATACGGTAACATATTTCTGGTAAAATTTCAGGTCTTTTAATTTTGTCCGACATAGTAATCAGTAAGGAGATGAAACGTGGGGCAATATGCTTAGCGACATTTCGTCCGCCATTATGTTCAGATTTGAAATTTCACCGAGGCTGATTTTGCTTTTCATCGTTTCGAAGTCGAAAAGATAAGTACCAGTGAAACACTGGTGTCGATGTAATCCATCCCCCGAATTTGCTGATATTGTGCCAACATTTGTCCCAATTATAGTAGGCAATAATCAAACAGGTATGGAAAATAAGATATACAGTTTGCGGTGAATAAATTGTCGTCTAAATTGCGCAAAAATGAAAATAACATGGTCTTCTCATTTTAAGAGATATATATACCAGAATTACATAAAATATCTTTGCATACCAACGAGTAAATTTATTCGATAAAATCGCCAATGGCTTTAACTACGGCCACCACAAGACTTCGGAATTTTCTGCAAATCTTCGAGATGGTCTCCTTGCTTAAGTTGGTGATTGCTGCCATAATACTTGCCTTCATTTCCTTTTTGCATCAAACTCCTTGTAATACCAGTCAGGAGTGTTAGGTGGCCAAACATTAGGGGTGATGCGGTCGCAGAAATTGTCTGTCAAAAAGGACTGGGTTCTCTTGCTTGTATGGCATGGTGCAGAGTCTTTTTGCCAGCCATAGGACCTTCTAGCAGCCACCCTCTTGACCCAGGGCAGAACTACCTCCCCCAGGCACTTTATATTAAGTCTGAGACCGTGTGGGAAGATGAAGGAAAGTATAACGACGCCATCACTAGTGGTAACTCCAAACCCCATGATGTTGACTGGATGTTTGATATTTATCACTCTCGGTACATGTCCTCAGAATGACACCCAAATACTCTGAAATATTTGTAGTGGAGCTTCCGGCGCAAATGCCAAGTAGTACAACATTTCGCTTCCAAAGTTCTGGTTGAGTGAATTGCGTCATGGTGCTGTTTTTCTCCAAGACGGTTCACAAATGACCCTGCTGTACTGTGTTGGCCACAAAATCAAAAACAAACAACACGTAGGCGTGAAATGTTAAGGATATGAAATGGGAACAATGTACCCATCGTACCCTGTACATATGTCAAACTTTTTTAGTGTGCTTTGAACACACACCTCGACGCTCCTATTGCAAACGCATGCCTAAGAAGACCAGTAGCAGACTCTTCAGCAAATATAGCCTTTCTGTGTCTCTGATGAGGTAAATAGGACAAATTACTGCCGATAGAGTACAGTACCAGAGTACAGTGATGCATTAGAGACTAGTGAAGTTGCAGAATATCAAATGGTTGAGTATGAACTCAGAACGTATGGGACCGGAACAAAAACCACCATCTACTTTGTACAACATTCTACGGTACTGCTAAGTTCCCGTCATATATCCCTCAACGTTAGCTATTAGCAACCAGCTGAACTCTCCCATATTTTCATCGTAGAATTATTACAGTACAATTAAATGCATATGTAATTTCACTCACTTATCTAGTAGTCCTATATTAATTTACTTATTCTGCTACTAGATTATACGAAAAACTTAGCTAAGATTTGAATTGAAGACTAAGGGAGAAGAAACAATTTCATATAGCAATTAATTTTCCCTCTCCTACATCCATAGTCGTTCAAAATAATTTTAAACACAGCCAATTAATGTTATGTAATACCGGCTTTGCGGATGCTCTAAATTAGAAAGCCTGTCAAACAAGTTTTATTCATTTCTTGTAAGTCTGAGGGCTGCTTAAAGCTATAACTATGCTCACTTGTATTGTTTTACCGCAATCTAAAATAGAATGATGTCGCCATCACTCATGATGCCTGTGATTCTCTTTAAATACTCGACTATTTTTATGTCGAACAATAATTACAAACTCAGACATTTCGGTCACTATTGCAAATTATATGCACACTGTCTGCATCCAATACTGATAACTTGTTCCTGTTTTAATTTTTTCATTACATTTGTTAATGTTAATTTTTCTTCTCAGAAGATTTACATCTACATTATCAATATATTTACTATTTAATGACCATTATAACAGCAACTTTTATATACACTCATTGATTTTCAACGAACTGACTTTAAAGATTTTGTATATACATATGTGGCTGCTAACATAAGTATATGTATCTTATTGAATAAATCATAAATGTATATAAAACCGCGCATCACCTTGCGCGATCGGTCAAGGAAATATTTAAATAAATGCATGTGAGAATGGACGCAAGCATGTTTTTTAGCAGTATTTTCTTCCTTTTCATGTGGCTAAATCACTGCTCCAACGCACAAACATTAAGAGTTATGATTTATTAAATATATATAGTGAGTGTTTACTGGGCATCAAAAAGTACCGAAGTGTTAGTGCTTCATTTATGCATAATTAGGACATTATATCTTTTTCCAAGTTTTATTCGCACGTACCCATGTGGTAGCGAACGGCAGGTTTTACGCCGTTGAGTGGTATCAACATTACTGAACGAAGTGCATATGTGTTAAGATCTAGATATATGAGAATGCTTGCTGTATTATCTAAATGTAAATAAATATTATCTTCTACTCTAGGCACAATGCCCGAAATTTCGAGGGAAGGGGACCAGATGATTAGCTCGACCCCAGTACTCAGCTGGTACTTAATTTAACGATCCCGAAAGGATGAAAGGCAAATTCGATCTCGGCGGAATTTGAACTCAGAGCGTAAAGACAGACGAAATACCGCTAAGCATTTTGCCTGGCGTCCTAATGTTTCTTATTTTATTACTTCTCACAAGGGCTACACACAGAGGGGACAACCAAGGACGGACAAACATATTACGTTGATTATATCGACCCCGGTGCGTAAGTGGGATCGATATAATCGACTTATTTAATCTTATTTAATCTACCTGAAAGGATGAAAAGCAAAGTCGACCTAAGCGGAATTTGAATTCAGAATGTAGCGGCAGACGAAATACCGCTAGGCATTTCACCCGGCGTGCTAACCTTTCTGCCAGCTCGCCGCCTAAGAGAACCTAAATATTACAATTAATGCGTTGAAATTTTTCACGTACGGCACAGTACAATTTTCTTTAAAAGCTATATATATATTTATGTTTACATACACTAATTCTAAATTCGATGTTTTTAGACATCTTTGATTTTGTGACACGACACCTTAGCCAAATGTCGGGTTTATGCTAAAACACATGAAGGAATTTCTGCTTTATCAATGTCAAGAAAATAAGTATCATCCATGTATTATAGCTGGATGGATGTGCCTGTTCCTACCCAGTTCCTGATATCGATTTGAAAAGTGCCCGGTGTCATAAATTGCATTATCGTAGTGTAAATCGTGAAATAAAGTCAATCAATGTATTCTCACAGATATACTAGAAATTCGGAACAATCCTATTGAAAAAACACTCGGCCAACTTAAAAACAATGATATAACATGTTATCTAAGTTTACATACACTATACCACAAAAAGATGCAGGATAGACTGTGTGACTCTTTTACATTATATGCCTGCATGTCAAACCTAAATGTGAAGTCACACGTGACCAACTTCTGCTATAGATCTATATATGTTTTGGCATAGTTTTTAATCGATTACATCCAACACATCATATCGTATTGGTATTTCATTTTAAAAGAAATGGGTTTATTTTTTTCTCCAACTATATTTTATGCTACTTATTTATTCATATCGGCAGGGACTTTATTTTGGATTCTTGCGTAAAAGGTTGGGAGTAGAGTTTTTTGATTCATTACAGCTTCACTGAAAAATTCATTCGTTTGTAGTGACAAGACATGTATTCTCAAACCAACAGTAACATATCAATTTTTCTGATATTTACATGGCAGTTTGATATCTATCAGTGTCATGTTTTAAGATACTTCAGAATTTGAATGCTTTTGCTTTTCTTAAAATAATTTCCACCATATAAGTGAAGAGTTCTCATTGGGGGATTTTGCGAAAACAGAGTTAGATGATTACTGGTTATACAAAAGCCGTTTCTGACAGAAAATATCAAAATATACCGAAATCAGGCGACATGCTTTAAACATTGAATGTTTAGTCAATGAACTCAGACTCAGTAAATATGCTGCAAAGTTGGCATAATTTTGGCGAATCACTTTGTTAACTGGAGTTAGAAAACGGATTTATATATATATATATATATATGTATATATATATTCTCCTTTTTTCTCTCCTTATTTCTTTCTGTGTTCCTTTCTCTATTCCCGAGCGTTAAACTAATACATCCATTTGTTGTTTACACCACCTGTCTTCGTCTGTTGATTTTTTTTCGTAAATTCTCCGATATATATATATATATATATATATATATATATATATATATATATATATATATATATATATATATATATATATATACAAGAATAAGGGCAGAGAATCGTCAATTAATAATAGAATTAACAATTAACAATTTTGCCAAGTAGTTCAGTATGAAAAAAACCTTTATCGGTAAAACTATTTATCATCATAAATATACAGGGATTAGCAATTGAGTTGCTTCTCCAACATACTGAACATTTAGAAATAGCAGTCAAAGAACTACTGATTCCAAACTACAAATTTTTCTCTAAAGCGGATGGCGATATGTATGGCACACATAGAACAAAAAACCGGAGGGAAAAGCGTAAACAAACCAAGCCTTTAGTTAATTGGATACGAATCGTTTCATGGTTAAGTGAATGGAAATTTCACTATTCCAATCTTCAGCCCAAATATTCTGATAAATTTGAAAGTGTCTCTAAAAAAAATCACGGAAATTTTTGGCCATGCGACACCAAAAATCAACGATAAGAAAGGCACTTACGAATTCATCGGCTAGCGAGTTCAGGCACCTCAACTCAAAGAAATATCGCCATCCGCTTTAGAGAAAAATTTGTAGTTTGGAATCAGTAGTTCTTTGACTGCTATTTCTAAATTTTCAGTATGTTGGAGAAGCAACTCAATTGCTAATCCCTGTATATTTATGAATTATATATATATATATATATATATATATATATATATATATATATACATATATATATAACGGGCCTTCTCATTCTCCTTATTTGTGTCTAGCACCTGCCACATATAATATATAGAGTGGTTTGATCCGAGGTTTTAGTAAAACCCAATTGTCCAAGCTGTGGCGTAGAGGGATTCAACTCGAGATCATTTTGTTCCAAAGCGAACTTCTTGACCACGTAGTCATACCCGCGCGTATTCCTCTAATAATAAATGGCTTGTAAATATAAGCACAATTTGTCTTTTCCAAAGTTCTGCAAAGTGTAAGTATGTAAAAGAAACATTTCAGACAAATAAAACTATTTACCAGAACACGAATATTCCTTGATGCACTTGAGCGTGTATGTATGTGAGTGTGCGTGTGTATATGTGAGTGTGCGTGCGTATGTAAGTTTATATTTGTATGGGTATATAGAAGTGGAAAGAAACGGTACGATATGTATTCAAGAATATGTATATTAAAATAAATCGTACAGATGCGCATGCGCCTATACACACATATATACTGACACGCACACATATATACTCTCCATCACGCACGCATACACACGCACAAAACAAATATCGGTAACTAAGTGTTATATGTGCATTAATTATATAAGTACAACAGACTATCATAAATAAAAACATAAACAAAACAGCATGAGAAGCTTAGTTTGTGGTTCTCCATGTGTATCTCTGAATTATTTATGAATACAAATATATCTATATTATACTGTATTCATCTTTCTTCCTTTAAGAAATAAGCCTTGTTACTCATTCCGAAGTACATATTCGCTCTCTTGAAACTTGGATGAAATAGTTGCACTGCGAATTTCCCAAGTATAAAACAGGTAATTTTGTATCATTTTGTATGTTTGAGTTATATGTCATTTAGAATAAGACAATACCTTTTTTCAACAGTCATCTGACTCGTATTCATTTCCTTTATAACAACCATTACGTTACTCTAGTTATAAGCAATTAGCTAAAATAAAAGTATTCAATATTTTAGCATGTTTGTTTTAAAAATACATTGGTCAATTCATATACTGCCTAAATTAATCGATTAGATTATACGTTTGTTTTAATTCAATCCCGCATATGTCACATAAAACCTACTACACTTATCATGAAGTCCTCTCACATTTGTTACTTGTTTATCAGAATTTTTTAAAAATATCTTAAGTTAACTCCTTTTTTCAAACTGATCAATTCGACACACTTCTTTATCTTTTCTCTAAGTTGCACCAATAACCGTTCTATATGCCTTTATCATAAAATAGAATTTAACTGCTTTCCATTGACGCATTACTCAGGCCGAATTTTCCACCTCTTCATGTTTTATAGTTATTCAGTTTTTATCTTCCATTTGGGCTATTGTCCATTATATTGCGTTATATATAAATACGCAAAACAAAATCAGCGGCCATTATTTGAAAGTTTCTTTGAGATGTAAGGAAGAATGAAGAGACCACGACAATATTCTTACGATTCGCTTAGATATGTATGTAACATTTGTTCCATACAAGAGAGGTAATTATTATTTTACGAGTCTCCAATTTTGGAGTGAGAACGCAAACTCTAATGCTTGCACACACGCAGATAAAAAAATATATTCTTACACTCCGCCACCACACACACACACCTGTATATATATATATATATATATATATATATATATATATATATATATATATATATATATATATATATATGCATACATATATATACATATATGTATCTGCCCGGCACTCGCCATGATAGATCGCTAACCACTACACATTTTTTTTTCTCTGCTTGTTTCTCTCCTTGTTTCTTTCTGTGTTCCTTTCTGTGGAAGAGCGTTCGTTCGAAACCTTAAAGATTTTTTTCAATTCCCGAGCGTTATACTAATGCATCTGTTTGTTTTCTACACCACCTATCTTCATCTTTTGTTTTGTTGTGAATTCTCCCTGTATATGTTTTGTTGTGAATCTCCCTATATATGTATATATATATATATATATATATATATATATATATATATATATATATATATATATATTGGGAGAGAATGTCTGTGAGAGAAAATGAGAGAGAGAGACAGTGACAGACATACGTAAAGATGTAGACGTATTTACGTATGTGTGTATGTATTTTTTTATATTTTTAAACATATTCAAACACCCAGCTAGACGTGGGGCACGGAGTCGCCAACTAACTACGCTTATGCACATACAGGGTGTTGTGTTCAATATCGTCTTGCACATAGCAAAGGAATTTCAGAAAACAGTAGTAAAGAAACATATATTGATATACTGACTTTCAAACAACAAAAGACGATACACAGTTCTTGTAAGCATGTGTATGTCCCCTTGCGCATTTTTGCATATGTATGCGTACATATTATGCATATGTATGTGTACGTGCATATGCATATGTGTACGTATTTATATGTGTGTGTTTGCACATGTCTGTATTCAAGTGTCCATGGGTTGGCATAATCCACCAATCATTTTTTCCGTCATTCTCTCTACTAAATGTACAAGACCTGAAATTTTGGAAGGAGGAGACTAGTCGATTTCACCGACCCCAGTGTTTCACTGATACTTAATTTATCGACTCCGAAAGGATGAATGGTAAGGTCAGAATTTGAACTCAAAACGTAAAGATGGACGAAATGCTGTGAAAACGTTTTGCTCGGCGTGCTAACAATTTTGTTAGCTCGCCGCCTTCTTTCTACCGTCTAATAGTGATGACACGATTGCTTTTGATTTGTATCTTTTTTTACGAGTACTGAAATATTTCAACATTTCAGCATTAATATGCAGGGATGTAACAGGACCGATTGCCCACTGAGGAAAATGCTTAGTAACATTTCACCCGCCTTTATGTTCTGAGTTCTAATTCCGCCGAGGTCAACTTTATCTTTAATACATTATAGGGCCGACAAAATAAGTACGAATGTAGCACTTTCGTTGTAATTGAATTTCCGACTTCCTCAAACTTGCTGGTCTTGTGCCAAATTTTATATCTAATAGTTCAACATTACTGCTTTAATGTATGGTTCGAACCCGTAGGTTTGCCAAACCCATTCACAGATGAATATGTGTGTATTAATTATATCCATTTATAACACGTGATTAGTCACGTGTGAATTAAAAACATACAGCACCACATTAGGTATTAGTGTTTATAATTGCTTACAATCATTCAGTATGATAAACCAACATAATCATAATCTAACTACTATAAATCGATACTTATCCAGAGTGTTGGGCAAATTCATTAACCTTTGTATATTACATTATTTCACAGAAGAATTAATCACATGGTCGCGAACACAACACCTTACCTACAGACTTTTATGTATATTAAAGCTATGAAAATAATTACTTACATCAAAGATGAGTTCAGTTTTATTGTCTCTCAATGAAGACCTTTCTTAAAAAACAACTGAAATATCAAAGAAGATACAAGTTTCAGTGTTTAAATTCTATATTCGTTTGTTCTTGGCCCAATATAAGCAATGACATTTATAGCTGCTTTCTTTAATGCGTTGAATCAAATTTCACAATAGTTTCTACTATAGGAATGTGTACACACACACACACATACATATATATATACATGTGTATATGTATATATATATATATATATATATATATATATATATATATATATATATATATATATATATATATATATATATATATATATATATATATATATATATATATATATATACATGTGTATATGTGTGTATGTGAGTGTATATATATATATATATATATATATATATATATACGTGTATGCATCTGTGTGTGTGTGTGTGTGTGTGTGTGTGTGTGTGTGTGTGTGTGTGTGTGTGTGAGTGTGTAAGAGTTTATTATTACAGTTGGCATATAACCCAGGCGGTTGCTTGGCTGGATACTTTTGTCCTTCAGAAATAATGACGCGGATAGTAAAACAATGTCTTACACATCGTTTACACGCGAGAGAATATAAACAGAACAAAAAAACAACAAAAAAAAACGAATGAGATAAACTGAAATAAAATAGGAAACAGCCATAGGTATGCTGAAGCGACACACGATTCTACCATTAAAATGCAGTATTGATTGATTGATTGATTGATTTCATAACGGCATAGAAACAAACAAACGTATTCTATTTAAAGCGCATAACGCAGTGATATTTATTTATATCATACACGCGTACACACAAATGTATGCTTCTTTTGTTTTAAGAAAAGACATAAGCAAAAAAAAAAAAAAATGAGAAAATGAAGAGATGGAAAATTGTATTTTATTTGTGTTGTTATTATTTTTTATATTTTTACCTATTTTCTTTTATTGTTCCTATGTCCTATATAGAAAGCAATGAAATAATGTTCAACAGATATCGCTGCAATGTACCGTATGGGTGCTAAATTAAAACTGCTATAGGCAATCAAATATGGTTTGTCTGCTTCTTTATTATTAGCTCGTTTGTAAATTCTGCTGTATTTTGTTTAAGGTGGTGAGGACGTTTCTTTTATATAACCCTCTACTTAGTTTGCTCTATGTTTTCCCTACTTCCTGTGCACTATTTTTATACTTAAGTATATGTTTTGTGATACACACACATACACACACACACACATTTGAAACACACACACACACATATATACACACAGACATATAGTTTTACGAGCATGTATGTGCGCATGATCCTGTACATGTGTTTATAATTCGCAACTGAATAATAAACGAAAGGGCGTGTTTGAGGTCATATAAATGTAATCATCGTTAAGCGGTGTCCAAGACGACGAGACTCACGCTTCACATCCCATTAAACTTAACTCTAGGAATGACTCCAAACGAATGTCGTTTTATAACTGTATGATATTTATTCCCATTCGGCGGAAAATAAGGAAAATTATGGCATGTGTTTTCGTTAAAGGCAAGACTAACTTAACTTTACAGAAAATATGTTTCTGTCATTTTAAGCGTTTGGGGAGCATTTCATAAACATGTGTCTTATGTTTAAAGGAAACTGTACAGATCCTGAGTTTGACTCATTAATGTCGTTTTGCTTATTAGTAACCGTAATTAGTTTCACCGAAGATTAAATGTCTGCAATCACGAAAATCATGCATTATATTCTAGTGCCTGAACCATTGGATAGTGGCTATTCTCTGGTAACAGCTTGATGTGTATAGTCTAACAAATCGAAGCTAGTATATACGTTTAAGTTTGGTGTCTATTTTAACAGAATCTTATGCTGAACCGCTAGCACTGGAGAATTAAACAAGTATATACCTGTTGTCCAGTGGTTGTCAAGTGGTTGTCAAGTTGGATAGTGTACGTCTATGAGTGTATGCGTGAAGGTACTCGTCATACTGGTATTTTGCTCATGCTCGTATGAGTGTGGTTTCTACTCCTAGAACGTATATTATTTTTTTTATAGTCATACACTTCATTTCACGGTGCTCAGGTTCATTCATCTGGCAAAACAGAATATGGAATCCTGCTATGGGCAAGCATCCCGTCCAATGTGGGGGATGCATACTACGTCACAGAATCCGTGAAACAGTTCTTAGGGGTCTATGTCTGAAGAAAGACATTTGATTTTTGTATATACACATATATGTGTAACAGGCATCATAACTCGATTCCTGTTTCACACGAGTTCATTGGTCGTCTTTGTGAGATTGAACAAGAAATCATGTAGTTGGAAAGCGAGATTCTTAATAACAACACCATGCCTGCGCTCACTGAATGTT
>NC_142930.1:142927976-142932976 GCF_046866305.1 Octopus bimaculoides
AGCGAAACTGGGATCTACACTTTTCATGCAAGAACAAAATATTAAAATCTCTAAAACAATTTAAACCAATAATTTTTAATTACGACTAAACTTGTTAGCATCTAACCAACTACCCAATCCAGGTATACAATATACCATCCCCATAATAGTAAATAAATAATCATTTACAATTTTACTCTTTTACAAGTTTACATTAAACAAATACTGAAGAAATTATCCTACAGTTTCTGTATCTTCACTCAAATTCCCCACAGAAGATTTTCTAAAGTACCTAGACAAACGTACATACACGCACATAAACACGTGTATAGTTGTATGCAAGGAAACTGAAAGTCCACTTTCCTTTACATTCTTTTTCTTTTCCACTCTCTGTTTTGTTTTTTCTAATTGAATTATATTTTATTTTTATTCCAAGGAAGATAATTCCCAATACCCATTACAATGCCTAAATTCTCTCAGTCGAAAAATGAAATCAAGACATAGGACAATAATAGAAGGAGTAAGCAAATTCATTCACGAAACGCAAGTAAATATATGTGGAATCGGAAAATGATAATCGTTTCGTCGGATGAGTGGAAAGCTGTAAATATAAAATCAATCAAAAGAAGAATAGAGGAATTTTAAAGGGGTGCTATTGAAAAAAAAAAAAGAAAAAGAGAACATAAACGTTTAAAAAGTGAACAAAAAATTATTTGGAGAAAAGAGTACATTATTTACATTTGACGGATATTTGTCCTTAACTTGTTTGTTGCTAACACAAAGTTTCGGCTGATATACCTTCATTCGAGATTGTTACTCACTGTCCCCAGGGCTCCGACAATTATTAGTACTACTACTACCTTTTCCATTAATCACAACTGCTTTACATCCCAAGCTAAACTGTCATACCTTGTTGATCTTCTTTCTTCCTTATCGCATACCTTGTTGTCAGCTGGGCGTGCTATATATATGATCCAGCATAGTTTACTTTCTTTCTCGATTAAGACTATGTCTGGCTTCATATTTTCTATCTCATGGTCGCACTGAATCATAAAATTCTACAGGATCTTTGCACCATCATTTTCGATGCCTTCGGCTTTGTGGTCATACCAATCTCTTTCTCTGTCAAGACCATACTTGTTGCAATATTATTATTATTATTATTATTATTATTATTATTATTATTATTATTATTATTATTATTATTATTATCATCATCAGTAGTAGTAATAGAAGCAGCAGCAGCGGTAGCGGTAGCGGCAGCAGCAGCTGCAGCAGCAGCAGCAGCAGCAGCAGCAGTAGTAGTAGTAGTATTAGTAGTAATCATCTATTTTATTCTTTGTAATAATTTTTGATCGCTGAAACGTCTCCATCATTCCACTACATGCCATAGATATTATTTTGATTATATTCATGTGTACTACGAAAACTCCAGACACATATATAGAAATACAAAAGCAGTTGAACTGTTGAAACATCTCAGTAGCGATGAAATATCTACAACCTTAGCAAAGAATATAAAGATAACGAAGAGGCGGGTGTTACTTTGGTTTGACTTAAATTTCTACCACTCAGGATATGAATTATAAATAATAAAATGTTTTTAAATACTTCCGTAATTGACCAGATAGAAAAAGGTTTCATTAGTTGTTGCAAATTCTATAAATATTTATCACTCTAGGTAATAAAAGAGTCAGGATTAAATGTGATGTTAGCTATATGCAATTTAGTATCATTTAGTTGATTATTCTTTATCTGCAAATATAATGCTGCGTATTCTTTATCAACACATATATTAGAGTTTTATTCTATCTAAACTGACAACTTTCAATGGACTGATAGTGAGCTTTACATAATTCAAAGTTCCACACAAACACTTTCTGCTGAACAAACAGAAACTCATAGATGCACAGTAGTATAAATAAATTCATATTTACATACTTACACCGACTTCAAGATGTGATTTCATCTAGTGTATATATGAACATATATATTAAAAACAGAGAAAAATGAATTGGCACACACACACACACACACACACACACACACACACACATACATATCATATATATATATTCGCCCTGATAGATTGCTAGCCACTAAAACGTTTTTTTAAATTTTCCTCCCTGTTTATTCTGTATTCATGTCTGTCGAAGAGCGTAGACTCGAAACATAAAAGACTTTGTCACTTCCTGAGCGTTAAACTAATACACCTATTTGTTGCTTACACACCCATCATGGTCTTAAATACGGGAATCATTTAAACTCTTTGGATCTATGAATAAGAAAGTTGAACCCGTTGTTGCTATTTTTAAGTAACAAGCTATCATATCACTGCGGCTCTATTGAATTTTGTTGGTTGCTTCCATAATCAATATTGTAAATATTCAACGCCATTCTAAACTTTCTTGAACAAGCAACACATCATTTTCAGTTTATTATGCATTGTATGAATTATTTTTGACGCTGGACATTTTTCTTTATTTTCTAATAATGAGGCGTAAATATAATCAAAGAATTTATGATTCATTTACTCGATTTTCGGTGACAGCATTATAAGTATTTTGAAAATATTGCGATATTAACAGAAACTAAGCAGAATACAATCCATGCTTTCTACAAAAATTCTCCAGAAATAGAAATGATTTAAAATAGAAAGCTTTGATGGTCAGGGCAATACAGAAGACCTTTTATGAATCTGAGTCAGAAAATTGCTTTCATATGGTTAAGTGCATACGCATTTGCGAACGGCGAACTTTGAATTCGTGAATTCTGTTTTGCGCTTTACATTTGAAAATGCAATATTCGAGTATGAAATACTAGCGTAATTATTAAGATGATGAGTACTGCGATTATTTAAGACCATAATCATTATTTCTAATGATACAAGTTTTAAATAAACATTTTAAAAGTCGATTAGTAGATTATGTATTTATGTAATGTTTAAACCCATATAAGCCAGATGCTAATTCCTGGAATGTCCAGGAACGTAGTCTCCTAAAGATTTCGTCCAAATTTAAGCAAAAATATTGTTGTGTATATTTCTTCCATATTACACGAGGATTTACAATGAATGTTTAAGTGAGGTAACACATTAGGAAATTTTGTTCTTACCAAAATATTATGGATTATCATCCATCTTAGCAATGCATGCGTTGATAACATAATCAAGGCCTCTACGAGTCACATATCTCCACCGTTGAAAAACATACATACAAACACACACACATACATACACTAGCATATATATATTTCTGCTGCTTTTAAATAAAGCACATTACTCTACATCTGGTATTTGAGTACACTTTTATCCACCTTGTTGCACATTTTATGTGCTTACTTCGGTATATACACTCACACACACACACATATATATATATATTTATTTATTTATGTGTTTCAGCCAAGTGGCTGCGGTCATGCTGGTGCACCACCGTGATTTTCACGTTCCTTGCATGGCTCTTCTCCCCCACCTGACATGGTCCAATCAAGAGTTTTGATGGCACATCTGGTGTATAAGAGAATTTGACATAGCTGCCCTAAACTGCGTCTCATTACGAGCCATTGGTTCGACTGGTATCGTGGAGAGGAAAGTGTCAAGTTTTGTCTTGAAGACCTCCGCATCCATGTCTTGCATATCTCTCAAATGTTTTGGCAGGGCATTGAAGAGCCGAGTTCCTCTGAAACCGAGGCTGCTGCAGTATCTCGTTCTTATGTGAGATGCAGTGGACGGTATCTTTGGCACCATGCAGTGGCGACCCTTGCGGGCATTCCTGTAGTACTTGATGCCAAAGTTAGGCACCAGTCCTTCCAGTATTTTCCATATGTATATTATTACATATCTCTCCCGCCTGCGTTCCAGGGAGTAGAGACCTAGTGCCTTCAGTCGCTCCCTGTGGCTCATATGTTGGACTGTGGCGATCTTTTTTGTATAGTGCCGCTGAATTGCCTCGAGTTCTGCTGTCCGCTTAACACTGTGTGGTGACCACAACTGAGAGCAATAGTCTAGGCGGCTCAGAACAAATGTCTTCCACAGAGTCAACATGACTTTTTGATCCCTTGTACGGAATGTCCTCAGTATCCACCCTGCCAGTTGTCTGCACTTTGCTGTCAACTTGACAATGTGCATGTGAAATGATGCATCACTACACATGTTGATGCCCAGATCTCTTACTGTTTGTGGTTCTGGGATTGCAGTACCTCCAGGCCCTGTGTATGCCAGTTGGGAGGTGCTTGTGGTTTTGTAGCGCAGTACTTGAAATTTTTTTGCATTGTACTATTATTATTTTGCCCTGCCCACTCATATATTGCATTTAGGTCATTCTGCAGGCTTACAATATCATCAGGATTCTTTATTGCCTGAGATATCTTTGTGTCATCAGCATAGCTAGTGACAGTGGCTCTCCGAGTGACCGTTGGCATGTCCAGAAGGGCCACTATGAACAGTAGTGGCCCCAGAACAGTTCCTTGTGGAACACCGCTCAATATTTGTGTTTCCCTCGATAGTTCTCCATTGGATGCAACTGTCTGACTTCTACCATTCAGGAAGTCATGCATATATATATATATATATATATATATATATATATATATATATATATATATATATATATATATATATATATATACATACATGTATATATATATACACACACACACACGCACACACACACACACACACACACACACATATATATATATATATATATATATATATATATATATATATATATATATACATATATATATATAATGTATGTGTGTATGAATACAGGAAGCAGAGAAATAAGAAGAGACTCACTCACATGATTTTAAAGGCTGAGCATAGCAATTTAGAAATATCTTGAGTTTTAAAAGTTACCAGATCTTTCGTCTACAAAGCTTGTAAGGAGCTAGATATAGAAGAGACTACTACCAAAGCATAATAAACATTCTAAACGCTCTAACATCATCAGAACACCTCAATTTATCCAGATAGTTCAACAGACAATTGATTACAATTCCTGAAAGTCTATGAGGTC